>NC_091122.1:108366016-108668829 GCF_040183065.1 Periplaneta americana | reverse complement strand
ATTTGTTCAGTTTGTGATGAAAATTTACCGTTTGAGCTGTCAACAAACCAAGCTTATAACTCGAGGCTACCAATTAATGTTAAAAAATGGAGACCTTAACAAGATTTTGTAATACATATCGGATGAACTGTACACATGGCATACGACAAACAAAGATAGTAATGCCAGTGGAAGCGAAGATTGAAAAAATAAATTCATTAATATTCTGACATACAAAAACTCCATTCAGCCATGCTTTCAAACTCTTTGGAAAATTATTACATTTAATGAGTTATTATGTTCAAATCATAATATTTACCTTTAACTGTTAGCTATATTATAAAAAGGCCTTTATCACTAGAATCGTTTATTTTTAAAAACTCCACAAGTGACAAAAACAAAACTTTCGGGAAATCAATAAAAACTGTTTACTTTAATTAATTTTATTTTGTCAAAATGTATTCAAGTGATAATAGTTGCTAAATGTTAGGTTTAGTCACTATTAGTTGTGTTTTATAATATATATAGTCCCCCCCCAGAAAATAATTAGAATGTTACGGGGTTTTTCCAGCAAACAGACTGAAAGTATCCAAAATATTCCCAATCAAGGATAGTAAAACCGAATACGTCAAAAATGTCGGTAATATCTGAAAAGAAAGTAATGTATTCCACTGTACACATAAACGATTTTACAACAAAAATATCGCACCGCGTAGCAGAAAATAGCCATTTACAGATACGAAGATTGTTAAGGAGTGTTTTCTAGGTCAATGTGACACTTTATTTTCTGAATTTACAAATTCAAAACAGAGTACAGATGAAATAAAACAACAAATCAACCTGCTCGTATTGATATGATTTTGGTGATTAGCAGAGTCCGCCTTCAGTTTCAAAATACCAGTTTATATTTTAATAATATGAAATTATTGAAGATCATCAATGTGGTTTTAAGCATAAAAGATCGACTATTGATAAGATTTTTTGTATTCGACAGATATTGGAGAAAAATGGGAGTATAAGGGCACAGTACATCAGTTATTCATAGATTTCAAAAATACATATGACTCGATTAAGAAAGAAGTTTATATAATATTCTTATTGGATTTGATATTCCCAAGAAAATAGATCAATTAATTAAAATGTGTCTCAGTGAAACGTACAGCAGAGTCCGTATAGGCCAGTTTCTGTCGGATGCTTTTCCAATTCACTGCGGGCTAAAGCAAGGAGGTGCACTATCACCTTTCCTTTTTAAGACTGAAAGTAAGCTAAGCATTGCTATTTTTTCTAAGTATTGGAGTGAATGAAAGCAAGTAATTTGAACAAATGTTATAATCTATGTAAAAACTACAATACAAAATCACAAAAAAATGATAATTTTTTTCTGCTGCAACAGAAGTAATTGATGTTTAGATTGTAAAAATAAATAAATGTTACTTTATTACACGTAAAATACGTACAGGTAATTTACTCACCCAACCCTGAATAGAATGAAATTTCGGGAGGGGGACACTATGACCCAGAACTGCCACCTTTCAAGATCCATTGCGCTAACCCTCAAGTCAGACGCATTCCCAAACCCACACCGGCTGACTATACTAAGGTTCGCAGCGTACCCAGGTTTCGAGCAGACAACTCCACTCGTTCCTGGCCGCGTCTGTGGCTACAGTGCTAGCGCGCTGGCCTTTCATCTTGACGGCCCGGGTTCGATCCACGGCCAGGTCATGATGGAATTTGTGGTGGACAAAGCAGACTTTGCAGAGGGTTTTCTCGGGGCACTCGCGCTTTTCCTCTATCAATCAACCAATAATCTCCACCTCCCCTCATTTCATTTATTTTTTAATTTTATTTTATTGGGTTATTTTATGACGCTGTATCAACATCTAGGTTATTTAGCGTCTGAATGAAATGAAGGTGATAATGCCGGTGAAATGAGTCCGGGGTCCAGCACTGAAAGTTACCCAGCATTTGCTCGTATTGGGTTGAGGGAAAACCCCGGAAAAAACCTCAACCTGGTAATTTCCCCCAACCGGGATTCTAACCCGGGCCACCTGGTTTCGCGGTCAGAAGTGCTGACCGTTACTCCACAGGTGTGGACCATTTCATCTATCATCCGCAATAGTAAAAATAGGCTGGGGTGTAATAGCACGGATTTCCGATACTGATATACAAAGGGCTTGGGGCTCATCAGGCCACTCATATGCGGATGAGATCTGGCTATATCAGGGGCTGAGGCAGGGTGGTCCACCTGTCAGCGTCAGATGATCAGAAAGGGCTTGGGGCTCAGGGATACTCATCCGCGAAACTGGACCTGGCTCTAACGGAGGCTGAGGTAGGATGGGCCACCTGTCAGCGTCAGATTCACGAATGTCACCCAGGTCACCTAACTGCACACAATGGGCCAAACCGTGCCTAAGTGTTGGCCTAAGGACCCGTCTCGGGTCCAGCTCACATAGGCCAAGTCAAGCCCCACTCTTCCTCAGGCCAGCCGGCGTTTGGGAAATGCTATGGAATGGCGACGAAATGGAGAAGTGTTGATGGAATGATGTTGATTTCTAATATGGGTAAACGGGAGAATCCAGAGAAAACCACCAACTGCGACCTTGTCCGCCACAGGTAGGCCTATCACTATGGATTTTTCAATGAAAAATTTCAGACCTGATCGGAACTCGAACCCGGGCCGCCTGTGTGACAGGATGAAAGTCTGACCATTCAGCCAGCGCAGGGGTTGATAAAGTGATGGATGCGATATGTAATTTACGGTTTACGCTCCATAATATGAAAATGCATGAAGTGTGTTAATTTTACAAATATACACACTAAGCTACAAATAAACGATTTCCGATAAACGGGACACAAATAGCACATAATTTCGAGTTACAAAGGGACTTAAAAACCCAGCAAAAATTCACAGTTAATATACAATGAAGAGGCCTGTGCTGAGATATAAAGGGATTTCGTATCCTAGCAACGGATTCCAGTTGACAAAGAATAAATGAAAAGCACATGCTGAAACACAAAGGATTTCCGCATCCAACAACGAATTCCAATTGACATAAAATTAAAAGGCACATTCTGAAACATAAAGGGATTCCGTCTCATAGTCACGAATCCCAGATGATACAGAATTCAGACATATGTTGAAAAATAAAAGACATTCTATATCGCAGTACCGTAACGAATTTCAAATTAAAAGGTATAAAATGTAATATGCAGGGATTCCACATGCGTACGTATGGAACATAGGATTGAAAGATAATTATATCCCATAAAGGAATCACAGTTAATATTGAATTAGTAGGTATTATACTGAAATATGAAGGAATTCATATCCTAGCAACGAGTCACGGAAATGTTTCGCATAACAAACCAAATCTAGTTATAGTTTGGCATGTTATTTTATACAGGGACATCATTTTATTTTTACTAGAATTACTGCAGGAGCAATTGTCCATGTTAATTCAATTATTTGACCTTCTAGTAAGAATCGGTTAATATATTTATTAAAAACTATTGTAATTATTATGTATGATACAACTATTAAGATTATAATAATGATTATTGGGGCATGATCATGAAAATAGATTGTTTTATGATAGGTGATGCTCATTTTTAATATTAACTTGGCTCTACCTTTGGATTAACGGTTGAGAACCGCAAACACCGTTTGCTACCCCCTTCCACGACTGGAGTTCGATGATGCTGACGTAAAATACAAACGAATCACTAGATATAGGAAGGAAGAAAAATAGTTCATCCATTTACGTAAACTAGGAAAAATCGCGATTTTGAGTTTGATCATTTTCATTAGGTTTTTGTTATCCATGCGAACGTATTCATTATGCAGTGTAAATTATACTGTCTACATCACATTAGCATACAAGACAGAGAATGAAGTTAAATTGAAAAATAATCATAATATGGATATTTAAACACTTTTTTGAAAATGGTGCCCATTCATTTCGATACAGGCTTCAGTTCTTTTGTGAATATTATCGCACTATAGACTATTGCATCTAATTCCAATTAACAGTTTCGTCCTTCGTACCAGTAGCTCATGTTGAAATAATTCTGTACCTACTCTATAAAAGAGTACCTTATGTACTGAAAATTCAATCCTCACTTCTGCTCAATCCGAAAAGATAAAATTACTCAGACATGCTATCTACTGTCCGTCCAAGTGGTTATGTCGCAATATCGTAGAAAGGGAGTAATCACGTGACAGTTAATTACTTAACGAGGCCCTTTTATTTTAGTTATTTTACACAATTGTAAAATATTACGTAGACGTCCAATTCCTAACAGAAATTAATGTTTTCAGAAAAGAGCTAAGACAGCCCAGCCACTAGCCTTTACAGCCGGGCGAGCAGAAGCAGGTGGGGAATATCGGGATGCGACGTAGGAAAACTGACGACAGCACCTGTGCGAAAATATGATTCAATATTGAAAGCTCTTTCGTCACTGGAAAACACAAACATATTTCTGGAACGTACTATACTCAATAACTCAGTACTATTCACTACATGCGGTCTTGGTTCTGCGTGGAGGACAGTTGGAACTTCATTAGTAGAAGGGGTCAGAGTGAAGTACATTAAAAAATTCAGGTACAATAAAAATTGAAGTAAAAATAAAATGATGTCCCTGTACAAGAAATACTGAGACATGTGACACTCAATGAAATAATATGAATATACAATGTAGCGAATACATTCCTTTTATTTTAGTCTATGTTGTTTGATACTGACAAAATATAGCCTACTTCTGCTTTATCGATTTATAATTTCACTATTTTATCATCTTTATCACACATAGAGGTCGTTCTGTTTGTGGTTCAAAAATGAGACGTAGCTCTCAGATTCCGGCTCAAGTCTCAAGTGATAATATATAGTCTAATGTGTTTTTAATGAAATAAAAAGGGCGTTTCGAACATACGAACCAATGTATACTACTCTCTGAGATTAGCTGCTCGGATGACGCACTAATGGAGTAGGAAATGCTATTTATACTTACATAGTAAATAAGTACAATTACATACGCTTAAATTCTGCAAAGTTACAGTATTCTCTGAAGTATTCTATGCCTTTGAATTTCCAACCATAAAAAAGAGAAAAATAATGCAGCAATAAAAATGTCTTCCACAATTATTACAGCACACACACTTCTGAGAAATAACTGTAGATGTGTGTAAAGAACTAAACACGTGTAACTTAACAGGATGCATGAACAAAAGGAAGAACACGCTAAAAGAAGACAGACAATCGCATACTGAAAAGCATCAATTATAGACCAAACGAAAGTAGAAATATTGAAAGGAGCTAACAAAATTTTAAGAAATCAAAACACGCTTTAACAACTCAATTTCTGTACTACTGCTAATGATGATGATGTGATGAAATAGGGAAGAATTATGTTGTTTAGCAATGCTTTCCAATACAGGATGAAAAGTAATTAAACCGACAAACTCCGGGAGGTTGTATGAGACACCGAAATAAACAGTTTTCTCTAATGTCATATTCTACTGTGAGACACTATTTCGTGAGAACACCAGATTTTAATGTAACACAAACCATTGCCATGCTTTATTGTTTGCCTCTCTTATAAAACATTTACATACCAAAATCACTGCGGAAAATGTTCCAAAACATTTACACACCAAAATCATGCAAAATAAGTTCAAAAATACTTCCATTGACCTGTACACAAAGGTTATATCGACGGGACATGTATTGTCTAATGCTGTGAAAGACTTCGTTTATTTCCCCTGCCGAAGCAAATATCCGAGCCACCAAACCGGTTTAATAAAGCACTGCATTCGCCCAAGACTTGCAGTAAGGTCCGAAAGTCTTGTCACCCTCTCTCCCCCTTATTTGTATGTTGATGTGCATCCATTTTGAACATGTCATAGCAGATGTGTGACAATGGTTGATATTTTACATTCCAGCTTGTTTAGTGATCCAGAACATCAGTATGGGATCATCAATGTCGCGTCACAAAATGATGCGGCGCCATGTCCTGTGTGAAATTTTCCGCAGCAAAGACGGTGCGATTTCCCTTTGGGGGAACATCGATACCAGACAATGAAGATTTGAAGCAAGCTGTTAGGGAAGCATTCAGGGTAATCACACAGCCTTTGCTGCGGAAAATTTCACACAGGACATGGCGCCGCATTATTTTGTGCCGCGACAATGATGGTGCCCATACTGATGTTCTGGATCACTAAACAAGCTGGAACGTAAAGTACCAACCATTGCCACACATCTGCTATGACATGTTCAAAACGGATGCACATCAACATACAAACAAGGAGGGAGTGACAAGACTTTCGGACCTTACTGTACAACAAAATGTGAATTTGTAGAGTCGTCTTGAACTGAAGAACGCATATGGCATCTGTCGATTTAATAACGCCTCTGAGGAAAATATGACATTAGAGAAAACAGTTTGTTTTGGTGTCCCATACAACCTCCCGGAGTTTGTCGGTTTAATTACTTTTCATCCTGTACATTGAAGACTTCGTAAGAATCACATAAGAAAATCGTTCATATTTTAATATGCAATTGAAGAGTGTGATCCCAAAACGCGTTAAGTCCATTTTTATGAAAGGGCTTGAGCGAGTTTTCTAGAGACATGCACAATAACAAACTTTTACACGAGGATTGGCGTTGTTTTGGAAGAAAACAAGCTAAAAATATGACAGCGTTCTCAAACATAATCATATGTATGTATAAATCATAAAAATTTCCAAATGGACTGAACGAGTTTTGGAATCACACTCTTGAATATTAGTTCATCTAGTCACTGATTCCAAGTAAATGTTACGGAAAAAAATGCACCATTGATTTCTATATCAATAGTATAGGTTGGCCCAAAAAAAAAGGTAATCTGAAGTATTTTATAATAACAGTCCCATTTTCTTGTAGATGAGTGAGTGAACAGAGAAGTTAATAATGTCGCAGTTAGACATAGAAGAACTTTCCTGGGCTGTTGAACATTATTTTCGCTGCTATTGTGCTGGAAAAAATAATGTTCCATCACTCAAAATCGTCGCTGATGACTAGAGGGCGGATGTTGATAAAAAGGCATCTTATTTTTCACATTAGGACGATGCCTATTAATATAGAAATCATTTCTATGTCAATATCAACGTAAAAGAAGTAATTTCTTATATTGCATTTTTTTATGTTTTTGAATTAATAGGTCATTTATATATTTTTTTCGGCATTTTTTGGTCATTTTTAATACTTTCAAAAACTTTTAGATCATTTGGAATGCATTTTACTTTCTTCTTTACCAATAGGTCTGTTAAATCATTTTCTAACCAAATAGGTCAGAAGTAATTACCTACTGAATAAGTGCGTAACAGTGAAGTTTGAGTTTTATAGTTTGGAACAGACTCTAAAGGCCATCCCTCATTCCACTGAAAGCTTCACTTCACACAACGGAAGTAATATAAAATGCTTGACAGCAGCTTATTTTAAGTAAGGACTTTGCCCACTACTGTTCTTTTGTCGGTACAGGGTGTGTTTAGAATTTATGTTTGGAAGGGGCGAAACGTTCACCATGCTCTGGACAGGACGTTGTGTCCTCAACATGGTTCGGAAGGGATGTCTACTATAGTAGATAGTATTTTAACACAAAGATTGCAAGAATGTACGCTGCGCCCACAATTTCTTTTGTTATTCACACTCCCTCATCTGGAAGATCTGGTAACAAAAGTGAAGCGCGGAAGGAGACGGAGAATGAAAGTACTGACATGGACCATTCCGATTGAAACACATTGTAAACCCTTATTAAAATCTATAGTTTTCCCTTAAAACATTCATTTTGTTGTATGTCTTTTCCTTTATCTTAGTCAAATTCCAGGAAGTTGTCTCCTCTCTCCTGGATTTGCAGGGCAGTCATTGAAACAAGATGACTAATTTTTAAGAAGTTATGCTGCCAGTACGGTGAATAATATTTAAATGTCATTTTCTTTTAATTTAATGTCACTTTTCATTAGTTTAAGGGCATTTTAATGTCATTTTAAGTAGATTTTTAGGTCATCAACATCCGCCCCCTACTGATGACTTTAGAGAAAAGTTTCGTACATCACCCCCCCATTCAAGAAAACAATTCTCCAAATGGTGGAAATGTTCAGGTCAGTCAGTGCAGAATCATAAGGAGGGGAGGTCTAGAACCACAAGAACCACTTACATTACTGAACGACGAGTGTTGGAAAAAGTCATTACTTCTCCAAAGTGAATATCGCATATCAACAAACTCGGTATAACACGTTTTACTGCCCAATGTTTATGAAAATCCTAATTATCTATGGAATTGGTGGTGTTCTGACGAATGTCATGTGCTACTCGATAGATACCTACTGATACAGATACTTCTTGGACGGTTAATTTATAGAGGCACAGAATTTCCACAACATATACGAAATCCTGACTTAAAAGTGTGTGATGCGTTTTCGTTGGGATTATTTCAAGAAATGTTCCAGACACTTTGCACGAAGTTTTCAAGATCTTCGCGAGGACACTGGGACAGTTCTCTAGAATGCATAACAAGGGATCAGTGTGATGCTATCTTTAATAGACTTACCGAGCATATGTAGCTTATCATCAGGCAGCGCATTTTCGTTCCCACACAAGTTAGGAAAGTTATCGAATTTCTGTGTTCAAACTCTAACCTTAAATACTTACGTCAGATCGCTACGAAAGGTAAAACCTAGTTCGGTAAATAATAATAATAATAATAATAATAATAATAATAATAATAATAATAATAATAATAATGGAGCAAGACAACTGTAAGTGGGATTGCTACTAAATTGAAATGGTCTGTCTAGCTGCTTTTTAACCATATAAACGTATTAGCATCGCGAAACTAGCGCTCTAAAAATATTAGTGCTACATATAACAGGAAATATAATTAGATCGATAATACTGAACTAGTATATATAATATATTGTGGAACATAATAGTAAACATGATACACATTAACTGAGTATTCTCTATAAATACAATAGTATAATATACAATTAATTCATTTAACAAAATCAGCTACATTACGGTAAACAAATATATATATATATATATATATATATATATATATATATATATATATATATATATATTCTGAGATTATGAAATTCATATCTTTTACCGTAACTGTCAGTAAAAAATTTGTTTAAGCTAATAAAATGTTCTTCCTACGTCACAAGACGTTATAGTGACATAATTATAATAAAATTCAACATACAAATTAACAATATTTCCATTTTACACAATATATACAAAATACAGATCAAAATTAAATACAATATAACATAGATTGATAAATTAAAATAATATTAACACACAAGTTTGAATGAAAATGCAACTTACTCAGTATTAGAATCAGATCACAATGTAGTCGTAACTTGGTGTTTTACATATATAACATTGACGATGGAGCGCCTGTATTGTACTGTGATTCATAGTCTATGCGTACCTGCTTACAGATCGATTATTTAGTCCTGATAACTCAGCGACGCGAAAAAGGGGAAGTAATAGAAGGAGTGGGGAGAGCTCCGGAGTAGAGATAAGGGTGTGTGGTCGGTAAAGGAATGCAGTACAGCTTAATACTGTACTAGAAACATACCGCTCTACCGCACGCATGACAACCTATCGCTCGGAAGGCAAGCGCGTGAATAACTCAAACATCCCTTGGGGTAACTAAATGGACTCGCCTGACCCAGGCACATATCTCCGGCGACTGTTAGGACTAAATAATCGTACTGTACAATACTACTCTGCTTATGCATCCTCGTTATGCATCGACGCGACGGTGATAGATATACCAGAAGAAACTACTCGATCCGCTGTACGTTTGGAAACAAAAATGCGTTGCCTGTTTATCATAAAGGATAGTAGAAGACATATACAGTACACAATGATTCGGTAAGCATTGTGTTGTGTGTTAAATGTTACCGAATTATTTCGATTATCTTTTTTCTTGGCCATCTTGCAAAAGAGTGGATTATATGCACACTATGGAATGAAAGCAAAAGAAACAAGATACCATAATAAAATCAACATGGATTAGTCATTATCTGAACCCAGTTCCCTAGCATAGAATATCAGTCCCCTAGCCCTTCAAATAAAATGAGCAAAAAAAAGAAAAAGGTTTAAGTTGAACCTTCATAATAGGTTCAGTGGTGCCTGTAAGAGGTCGCGGTGAATAAATATCCGAGCTGATGTTATGTTAAACGATCTGAATACATCCATCCGTTCAGTGTGTTTCTTTCACCAGTTTACCCTATAGGATTGGATTACATCTAAACGGGGCGCTACCTACTAGGCTACAATAAAAATATTCACGAAGCTCTGAGGTGGGACAATAACAGTAACGAACAGCATTCTGAGAATTAGATGTGATTATGATGCTACCCAAGCTCTTATTACGTATGCGAGCACTGCTTGAACTGCTCTTCTCTATGGTAGAACGATAACCAACGTGCTTTTATTCTGTAATATTTCCTGCAGCGCCAATGATAGTGTGACGGTAGCCCTACTCATATTCCACATACGTTGTATTTCTGTTTTGAGATCCACTTCAAAAGCTTTTCCAGCATCTCTCTTTATCATATTTATATCAGCTGGATAGCCACACCAATATTTCTTTTTAATGTAATTTGTTATTTTACGACGCTTTTTCAACTGGTAAGGTTATCTAGCGTCTGAATTAGATGATGGTGATAATGTAGCGAAATGAGTACAAGACCCAGCGCCGAAAGTTACCCAGCATTTGCTCTTAATGGGTTGAAGGAAAACCCTGGAAAAACCTCAACCAGGTAACTTCTCAACCAGGATTTGAACCGGGGCCCGGTCGTTTCACGGTCAGGCATGCTAACCGCTACTCCACAGCGGTGAACACCAGCAATTTTATAATCTTGCGAGTTACTGTGTTGCATTATTGCGTCCAGTTCAGTTGTTTTTGTATAGGCCAGGCTTGCAGAAGTGGGCGCCAATTGTGGCGTACATCATAAGGCGGAATACGTCACTCATCCCTTCCTTCCACCCCCACGTCATTGACTTGGTACAGGAGGGGTTTTGTATTCAGTGTGTGTGTTGTGATTGCGTACGGGTCACAGAGACGTCATACAACGCCGGTGGACTGTGGACGGGTAATCAACGCTTTCTCCATGTTTCCACCCCTCTTTCGCCAGTTCTGCATCCCTAGTATAGACAGAGTTAAAATGCTTAAGAAATGTTAGATCATATGGACCCAGAATATCTAGACTAGTACCACAAGAGCATATTTCCAGACATAAAAATGTATGTAAATTAATACTATGTTAAAAATGTGAATAAATTAAAACCTACAATCTTACAATTAGACGGATGGGAAACACAGAGAAGTGAAGAGACATGCTTAACTAAAGAGAGGCACAAAAGAAAACTACAGCAGTTCAGCAGAGCTATCACGGTAGACAAAAAAAAACTGTCAACGAGACATAGCGAGCGGAACTCTTGCATCAGAGACTACGCTCTCTTCCGTTGACACCTGGTCGTGCTTTATCCGAGGTTTTCCCCAAATATAAGGTGAATTTCAGGTAATCACATGGCGACTCTTCGGACTCATCTCGTTTAAATACTATCTTTGTATCACCTATTTCTATTTTTCAGCCAGTTTGTACTGAAAGAGCCGACAATACGGTGACATTTCCGTCTGTCACGACAGGTTTTCGAACTTACAGATACCATATTCCAGCTCCTGTTTCCTAAAATATTTTACATACCTCTCCTCTTATTTCTTCTTTCCCTCCCCTCCTTTCTAGTCTTCTTTCTGTAATCTTACAGCCTTTAAAGAGCTAAAGTTGCCTTGGATCTGAAGCCAGTTACTTATTTTCTTGTAATATCTCCAGCTTCTGTTTCTCCTTCCATTAACGATATCATCTACATATTCATCGACTCTAGATAACGATACAGTTGATATAGTGTCGTTAAATAATCGATAAAACGAGGCCTACATAATGTCGTTATTCATGAACTGTTCCGTTAACATTCATTATTTAGTAATGCTAATGATTACTAATAAAATTATGCGTATGGAGTTTTAGAAAGTGGTACAAGTGGTACAATTTTGAATATTATACAGAGTAATTAATTCGACTATGCCACTGCAAGAGTGGTAGGAATAGGCTATAATGTGAATAGAATTGTATGCACTAGCCGTCAGAAATTCCATGAGATATGATACTGAGAAGCAAAGCTGATCGTTATCAACAATAAAAGCGTAGTGTCTGATTCTAATTAAGATTTTTAACTTTACTAAATATTTGCTTCAAAACATATCGATAAACATTTTTGTAAATAAAAAGTGCTGACACAGAAATGACGAACAAAACATATTGGCACCGTATCGTTCGGCCTGTTTCGAGCAACATCCATCTCAGAAAAGAATTGTCAAGAGTTCAAAAAGACGTTCGACTATACCTGGAGGTATCGCTAAATAACACAGGCTTCACAATAAATGTGCTTACGTCAAAATGGCCACAGTTGGACTTCATAATAGGTTCAAAGAAATGAACTATTACGATTTCTATAGTCAGAGGTGTAACGTTTTAACAAGAAGAAACTGTAGAATAGAAAAGTTCTTAGTGCAAAAATTACAGACGTAGGCGGGAAGGGGACGACAGGATTGCAGGATGGCCGCAGATCAAGCCATCCCTAATGGGAAACGGAAGCAATAAACTAGAGCTCAAGTTAACTTAACATACGGGCATATCCGTTCCAGGTTCATGAAACATAACATATAGTAACCTTATACGAGCATTGCAACTTCGGTATCAAGGTGGAAGGCCAACGGTTCAATGCCAAGCAACAAGTAGACATTATAAGAAGTTGTTTTTATGAAAACCGATTGAGTAAGTATTATGCCAGACTCCAGTCTTGGCATACTGTCAAGCGTAAGAAAAATGCATCCAGTTTCTATGGTTGAAATATTGTTTTGCAGGTTATTTAATTACAATGCATAAGCGCCGATCGAATTTCTAGTAGTGAAATGGTAATTAAAACTATTAATAAATTTACACATAACATTTGAAACACTACTTGGAACAAAAAATACCAATAAAGAATCATTTTATTCTTATTTCATTATTTTCAAAAGTTATATGATAATAGATCAAAAAGATTAAATATAATTTTACAAGAATAAATCATAAAACATTGCCAGTTGAGCACAATTTTATTATTCGTCGAAGGATACCCGATATTCAGGTCAGAGTAGGGTAAAACTTCTGAAAACAAACCGAACCAGATAATCAGTCCTAGCGGAATTCGAACCCATATCCAAATATAGCCTGGGGAAAGCGAGCTACACTATTTAGAATTTATTTTTATTGAACTATAACTAGAACAACCGTTTGAGACAACGGGTAACTTAATAATGATAATAAGAATAATAACGAATAGCACGAGTTTTAAGTATAATTTGTTTTATTATTATTATTATTATTATTATTATTATTATTATTAGGCCTATTATTATTATTATTATTATTATTATTATTATTATTTTATTATGATTATTATTACTGCATTCGTGTTGTGTTGCATAGTATCGTAAGGTAGCTATGCAGTAGGCCTATTAAGTAGTACTATACTGTATTATACTATATCTTATGCTATACTCTAACATACCATACAATACTGTATTAGGCCTATATTACACTATCAAATTTGTGTGTCACAGAAGTTTGGTAAAATATATACGATACATTTTTTTATACTGTAATATAGCATCTTTGATCACATCTAGCTGAGACATAGTTCTGTGATAAAAGTTATGGTCATCATCATACCTTAGATAAAAACTGTGACTGAGAAGAAAGAAAATGGCGGACATTAAGTACACATGGTCAATGAAAACCACAAACTTTTTAATATCACATTACGAGTCACATGAAATGTTTCATCATCCGTTATATTATTAAATACTTAATATATATATATATATATATATATATATAATTTCACATCTTTACACTGAAGTTCTCTCAGTAGAGATTGATGGATTCCTTTTGTATCTTTTCTCCTTACTCCAATCTCTAATCCAAATCGTCGGCTTAGAGTGTAAACCTGCTGACTAACAAAAAGGAAATTTACAAGGAAAACAAAAAAAAAAAAACTGTCCCTACTTGTAGAGTAACGGTTAGCGCGTCTGGCCGTGTAACCAGGTGGTCAGGGTTCGATTCCCGGTCGAGGGAAGCTCTCAAACCTCACCATCTATACTTTGGATTTGGTCCTGAAGTTTCAAAGTACTGAGTTTTTTGTTTTCCCTGTACAATTTCCTTTTTGTTAGTTAACAGTTTTACACTCTAAGCCGACGAAATACGTTTTTTCTTTGATTTCTTCTTTAGTATTAATGGAATAATCATTACTGCATTTACAGTTGCAACAAGCATAAAACTGTTGTGAATCCATTATTAGAACTGTGATGAAAGATATTATAAAAGCTTTGACAGTGTAATATACTCAAAATCTTACATTTGATCATAATATTTGATCAAAAATTGTATCATATTTTGTGACAGAAATTTGATAGTATAATACAAGCCTTAGTAAAGCTGAAAATTAAGTAGCGGTAGTAGTTCATAGGCTAATATTGTGAAACTATTATTTTATATTTGCTTTGTATTGATATGGGAATTATGGATTTGAACTGAAATGCATCAAATCCGCCATGTCCAGACAAGATTGATGAGAAATAAATAAATGAATAAAAAAATAAATAAACAAATAAATAAAAATAAAGTATAACTTGTTCAGTCATCTTTGAAGACCTCTTCTACTTTGGTCTAGGCCTACTAATGGATTAAGCATCATAAAGAACGTTACTTAACGGGTAAAGATTAATTTTTGTCCTACAGAATTTATCTGGTAACAACTGTTATTAAAGGAGAAAAATTCGCTCCGGCGCCGGGGATCGAACCCGGGTCCTTGGTTTTACGCTCTAACCACTGAGATACGCCGAAGCTCAATCCACAGCATCGGATCGAATCCCTCTCCTCTAGTGTTGTTACTTAACGGGGACAAATCTATTACCAACTATGAAAAAATTAATTTGCGAACTTATCATGCAGTCGCAAGAATAATAAATTCAAGATGATATATTTTACGTAATACGTCATAAATACAACATTTGAAGGTCACACTCCAACGCTGCACCTCAAAGCGGAAGTATGATCTCATCTATTTAATCACAACGAGTGCTTAAAAAAGTCAATGACAAATATTAATCCCGCACTTCTGCCGCATAATGTTGACTACAACTGTAGTTGCTTAGCTACGCTATCGTGATAATGTTGGAACTGGCGTAAGAAAATCGCTGTGAAGTTAATTTATGCGCATTATAATTACGGCTGACCATTCACAGTCTGAATTCTACGTTGAACTGGCAAAACATGTGTTGCTAGGTTAGGAAATCATGTTAATAATAAAACTGCCATAAGAAAGTCATGTACCTATTTGATTTTTATTGTATTATTGGTCGTTCCTCGATGATGTAGCGGTGCCCATGCTAGACGTTGAATCTGAGGTTCGTAGGTTCAAATCCACCCGAGTGTGGTGGATTTTAAGATAGTACTCGTGTATAGCGCAGTGGTATTCAATCGTTTCTGGTACCGTACCTCCAAAATACATTTTTACCTTCGTACCCCCATACTACATTGCAATTCAATAAGAAATAACGAAAGACTATGACTGCTGTTCTACGTAAATAATAATAATAATAATAATAATAATAATAATAATAATAATAATAATAATGAAGGATAGTTACAAAAACTGCACAGAAAATTAAAAAATATGAAACTTTATAGCCTTTGGGGGCCGTTTTAAAATTATGGGATAGAGATGAAATTTTACACGGAGTAATTTTTCGTGAGTTGAAACAAATTTTGGGATTGGGAGATGAAAATCAAATAATGTCAGAAAATCACATATAACTAAGGGCCACCCTAATAAATACATACATACATACATACATACATACATACATACATACATACATACATACATACATACAGTATGTAATAGTAGTAGTAATGAATTACGTAAAATCTTACTGAAGCAAAAAAAAAAAATAAAATATATAAACTGCAATAATTAACTATCAACAAGTATAATCAAATAAATGTAAGCATTTTTACATACCTAGTCAGTGAGATGAGTACTCTCTGAGACCATAGTTTGAATACCACTTATATAGCGGATGATATGCGTAAAAAAAATCTGTCACTGATAGATCAATCACGTCGAAATTTGGAGGTAGCAAAATGGGCCCTTGCCAGTGGCTTGAGTGTACGTGGGCCTGACTAACCTTTCACAGCTAATCCATACCAATGCTATATCATGTAGATTATTAATTACAATTAGAACATAAATAACATAACATAGGCCTAGTCGAGCTTCTCACGTCTTTCGACGTAGAACTACGTCCTTGTCTTCACCATGTATGGGGAGTTAACATGTAAACTGACCGTCATAAAAATCTAACTTCCTCTCCTTGTATTCCTCCACTTTCTCCTTGTATTTTCCCCTTTCTCTTTGTATTTCCACCTTTCTCTTTGTATCCCTCTTTTTCTCTTGGTCTTTACTTTTTTCTCGTTTTACCCTTTCTCTCGTTTCCCTCGTTCTCCGTGTATTCTAGTTTTCTCTTCATTTCTCATGATCGTCTTGTATTCCCGTGTTTTCCTGGTATTCTTCTTTTTCTTCTTGTATTTTTTTGTTTTCCCCTTTTCTTCTTCTTCTTCTTCTTCTTCTTCTTCTTCTTCTTCTTCTTCTTCTTCTTCTTCTATTCCCCTTACTCAACTTGTCGCCAAATAAATTGTCCCCACATCGTCATCATCTTGTCCTTGCTCTCCTTGTATTCTCTTGCCATCTTTGTATTCTTCTTGTTCTCTTTGTTTCATCTCTCGCATAACTCACCTAGTTCTACGCAAAGATATGCAGCTATGTAAAGTAGCCATGTAGTAAAGCTATACACCTGTCGATAGGTGATCGTATCCACACCTAGTTGTACATAAGATATGCGGCATAATAAAGCTCTGTTGATTTTATAATCTGTTATTTAACGATGGTGTATCAATCACCTGACATTCACCTTACAGTTTGGGAAAACCCCTGAAGAAAACCAAACTACATAATCAGTTCAAGCCGGAATCGAACCCAGGCCCAAGCGCTGCTACGAATTATCAGGCACACGTCCATCGCCTGAACTGCAATAGTGGCTTTCATTATGCTACCTAAACACATTGTCAACATACTACACTTGGTTGCTAGGTTATGAAATCGTGACGATTTAAAACTGACATAATACTCCTATCGCAGTGATGTTAATTTTGTCTTTAATATTCTCTACAAACGAGCCTTACGAAGTTGTATTCGTATGCCAGATTAGGACAAAGTAATATATTACCTTTATGCAAAAGGTAATTTCTAGACTACTAAAAACGACGTAAGGGAATAGGTGTTAAAATTAATTTTATCTGCATTTTAATTACAAATGGATCACACAGACAATCGGCTTACGCCAGTGTTCAACTAAGCTAAATTTGACATAGTGAAATCGTTGGAAAGTTAATCATGTGCATTATGGCCACTAGTGGACAGTGGACACATTGTCACGTACAATGCGGAGATGTGGTTTACATCCTGTCGGATCGTGATTGAGAACGAATCACAAAGCGCGAACTTTGTGCTTGGTTCAGACGATTGTTTCTTCTGTACCGTTACACATCCTGTGACGAACTTCTAATCTTCAGGCAACGTGATGATTAACTCTTGAGAAAAATGACTCCACTGGTAAGGAGCAATTAATTTTCATCCTAAAAAAATCTGAATAAAATCTGGTCATGAAAATCGAAGCGTCACGTCGAGCCTTACTTCCTGGTAGCTAGTAGCTACTAGCTACTGCAACGGACGATATCGAATTTCGATGAAACTGACAGTGCTAGAGCTTGCCAAAACTTCATCCTGAATATCATGCCTTGCTAAATTTGATGCTGTATCGGTCATCATCTGGTCTGCGGATATAAAATGTCAAGCTGATTCTGCTGGCAGGCTGGCTATGGGCTACGAGGCAGCAGGATTCAATTTTAGGAGAATCAGTATGTCTTTACGGTCCACTCAGCACATAATATATAGATTAGGATTTTTTTCACGGGCGTAAAGGTTGCTGAAGCATGACAATTAAGTGGAACAATCAAGAGTTTCCTTTCCTTGAGTGAAACAATCAAGAGTTTCCTTTCCAAGCATGTGCAGGTCACGAACACCCAAACTTCCCTCCTACTCTTATTTGTACTTGCACTGTAAAGCCTTACCTAACTACAAAATGTAATCTCTCTTGATTTTTCCAATATTTAAAAGTGATTTTCTTTTTCGGCTCTTCACTTTGAGCTTGTTTCTTTATAAAGAATAAGGAGAGGGAGATGAAAGATATCCACATGTGTGTATCTTAGGCTACTATGCTACATATCTTTACGTACTGTACTCCAACCAAGAGAAAGTCTCATGGGAATGAGACGCAGCGGGATAATGCTGTGAATGAATGTTGATGTCATAAGATGTCATAAGGTCACACACGAGGGTACACGCATATACATTGGCTAACTCTCAAAGCACACTGATACACACATTCTTATCAGTGTTGCCAACAGTTGTTTGTGTAATCCCGCTAGATGGCTTTCGAAAATCCGCGCTTTTCTAACAAATATCTCTAGATTTTAATGTATACTTATTATTCAATAATAATAATAATAATAATAATAATAATAATAATAATAATAATAATAATAATAATAATAATAACGGTTAAGATAGAGCATCCGCCCGCCAATGTAATGAATATTGCACACTATTATCATTGCCAATGTGGCGCTATTAAGCAATTTTGAATACTTTTATCACAGACACAACATTTTAAAATTCTTATTGCACGATATATGTTACCGTTAAAACCCAAAATTCGACAAAACCAGTTTCAACTAGTAAAAACTAGTTTTAAAAGATAGGCAGACAGGCAGACAGACAGATAGAAAGCGAATTTTCGTAAGATCTAGAATCAATGACAGATCAGGTTTGGTTTGTTTAGGGTTTTTTTAGGCTTTTACCAAACAAAAACCTAAACAAACCAAACCTAACCTGACACTGATTCTAGATCATACGAAAACTGACTTTCCATCTATCTTTATTTGCTTAAACTAGTTTTTACTAGTTAAAACTGGTTTTGACGGATTTCAGGTTTTAACGGTAACATATATATAATATGGAATTATCACTACATTAACACATCCATTATTTCACAAAAGACACACTGAACGAATTAAATGTAATTATGAAAGCCGCTTATAATGCTAATATGAATTTCATATCAGAAACTTTAAATATTAAAAACCGCTAGTATTCCCGCTAAGCGGGATAATATAATTTTACCCGCGAGACGGTTGTCCAAAAAAGCTAGATTTTGCGGGAAAACCGCTGAATTGGCAACACTGATTCTTATACTACCCTAGTTACAAAATTAGATCACGGTTAATCTCCTGGGGTGCTATTCATAGACATTTCGCAGCACGCGCTACGAGCGTACTAAGCTATTCCCGGCTATCCACTGGTTACTAGTACAGAATTCAAATCATATCCTATCGCTAACACTGGTTTTTGAATACGAAAAACGCTGACAATCCACCGAAAGCCCGCGCTAAAAATGTCTATGAATACTGCCCCTGGTCTTTTAATCCCTCCATATAGGAAATGACATGTGCAGGAGAGAACATGTCTTTTTAACTGACGTTAAAACGGTAATATTATCTATCTACTTCGCTCCAATAGATGACGCAATAGCAATCACATTCCTTTCACGTTTAATCTCCTGGCTGGAGAACAGTAGAACTACGTATAGCTGGTGCACTAAATGAAACGAGGTTGTGAATGCAATCATCATTTATTGGCGTTAAGTAGGTTTTTGTTTTATTTCTTCGTATTTTATTGTAATGTCTATTGTTAGGGATAAGGATATTTTAATGTTTAATATTTTATTATATTGACATGACTGACAATACCCGATTATATGCAGATAACGCTACTTGTATATTAGATAACGCTCTTTGTTTATTCACTTACAAGTAGATTAGGCAATACTGGCCAGATTGCAGCTCGCATAAACTTCGGCATACGCAGTATTTAGCGGAGACTTCAACTTCGTGTTAAGTTAAAAAATATTATATTTTCTCATCAACTGAAGATTTAAATTGACAAACATTCCATATCAATTGAAATAAAGTTTCCAGGAGATCATATAAACTTGCCATATAAGAGTAATGAAATAAATATTTGTAGCCTACGATTCAAAAACACAGACTTAGAATCGGACTTGGGACATTGTTTTTTACAGGATGGTAGCTATGCAAAACATAATTATATCAGGTAAAAAGTAAAATTCGGCAAATACTGGACTTGGGATGAAGTCAATGCAGGTCTTCGATTGTACCTTGAACAAAGACGAATTCACTTAAAATGTGTAAATTATTATAAATGACCTATTCAGAGTTATTATTCATGATGCTCAATGTGCCGTACTGAATTAATAAGATCATCTAGGTATACAATTTTTAGTTTATAATTTTTACTTACATAAACTCCCACGAAGCACTGAGGCCAAAAATTACAACCAACCTTGCATTATTTGTAAATATCATAATACTTTACTACTCCAGAACAAGCAACGGTCGGTACATTATAAAAATTAGAGGATAGAAAAATCACTTGGAAGCTAATACGAAATATATAAATAAAACAATATGAATCTAAAATTTTGAGTTAAGGAAAAGTAAATTTAAAATTAACAAATAAGATATTCCTTTATGTCTGAGTTATAGGAATAATAATAGACGGTCTAGCCGATGTAAGATCGACTAATCTACCGAACAAAAATACATGAAGATGTGAGAAGTTTTGCAGAGATAACACTAAACAAGAATTTTACTTCGACTTAAAACAATGTGTCCCTTACGGTTTGGTGTGCGCTGAATCCGAAAATTCATCTCTTTTCTTCTTATCACGTACGTTTTTAAGCTATACTAGGATTTCATTTTTCGATAAGCGCTCCCCCAGGAAAAATCTGGCTATTGCATTTTATGAGTTTATGACTTATTTCCGGTTTCTTATGACCTTTGACATGTCATTTTGCACTTCTAATAAATAAACAGATATTGGTCCCTTCTCTTCAGTAAATTTCATAACAGTTCAAAATGAGATCTACGCAATGAACAAACAAGTGTGTGGTTTTCAGTATTTAAAAGAAAAGTTTCCTATTTTGACTGAAGGAAAATTAAAAGAGGGCATTTTCATCGGTCCACAAATTCACAAAGTTATGGCTGACTGTTTGAGGAAAAACTTTCCGTTACAGGAAAAAGGACATGGAGCGTTTTCAAAGATGTTTGTTCAAATTTCCTTGAACATTCTAGGGCAGACAACTACGTAGTACTTGTTGTGGAAACCATGTCACGTGCATATGAGAAAATGGGGTGTAATATGTCTCTAAAATACACTTTCTACATTCTCATTCGGATTTATCGCCTCCTAAACTTGGAGCGGTAAGCGACGAGCATGGAGATAGATTTCATCAAGAAATATCGGAAATGGAAAGGCGATATAAAGGAAGATCATCATCCAGCATCCTTGTAGTCTATTGTTGGTTCCTTGTAAAAGACAGTTCCAGGTATAGTTATAAAAAGAAGTCATCCAGAAAATTATTTTAAATGTAAGTTCAAATTCAGAGATTTTTCTCATTATAGGCATGAAATATTTTTATTGTTGTGTTTTAAACTATGTAACATCATTTTGTATCTAGTACATATTTTTCAAGTATTATGGAGCATTCTGAATCCTAGTGTGTTGTAATTTTACCAGTAGCAATAGTAAAACTCACCTATTTTTATTTCGGAGCAAGACAAAAAGTAAAAATTTGTTGTTCAGTGTAATGCCATAAAGTCTCGTAGAAGTACTTAGAACATGTATGTATTCGTGCTATTTATCAGGAGCGAGGCGTACGTTGTCTACCCTGTAATACCTCTCTAAAACATTTAATACCAATTAATGTCAGGCGTAGAAGTAAATCAGAATGTGCGTTGCGTAATAATAACTTATTCACTGATTTATTAAACTTTTTTAGTTACTTCGATGGAACTAGATCCCTCATTATCACAGTGAATCGGTGAGCAAGACAAACTGCCATACGTCTAAGTGAAACGTGAGTCTTTCCCAAATCCCATTGAAAAAGAAGCAGGTCTGGTACGCAAAACTCAGCTGCCTCAATACCGCTAGTCGCACGTGGTTTATGACACTCAAAAGACGTGTTTATTGAGTAGTATTGGCTTATTTTTCCGCTTTTCCTTTTGTTAGTGACTTCAAACTTTCTAAGTAATCCGTTAATTTTCAGACATGTTTATATGAAATGGTTAATTCTGCGATTACATGTGATTTTGAAAGTCCTGATTTCGATTCTGTGGCGTATTTATTGAATTACAGTTTTCCTACTTTAACACTTGGGGGGGGGGGAGAGGAGAAAAGATCACGTTAAAAATATAACTAGCGAACCCAGTTGAAATTTGTGCCAGAAAGATGGAAAAATTTAAAAAGAAACTACAAAATTATTGAAGCCACTGTTAGTCCGTCCATCCATCCCGGTTACTTCTGCTTCCAGTGAGCGTACAATGCGCTCAGTGTTTCGGAAAGGATGAAAACATACTTAAAGAGCTATAATATGGCAAACAAAAGATTGTCGAATCTAAGTACGCTCTCTATAGGCCTAGAAAAAGAATTATTGTGAAACTTTATCAGATTGCCAGAATTCAAAGTCATAATAATAGACACTTTTGCAGAAATGAAGGATAGACACATCAAACTTTTTTTTTACACGACAGTTAGGGTGAGATGTCAAAATTCTGATTTATAGCGGCGGCGGCAGCAACAGCAGCAGCAGTAGTTGTCGTGGTGGTGGTGGTGGCGTTGGTGGTGGTGGTGGTGGTGGTGGTGGTGGCAGTAGCACTAGCACTAGTAGCAGTAATATAGACTTTATTAGTGATAGCTACACTCTAAGTGTAAGCTATAAAATACTGAGTAATGATGGTAAGATAAACTAAAGTAAACCCTAGTAAGTATAGCACGCTTCGCTACTGCTATTTATAATTGTGAAATTAAATTTACCAACTCACTGTCAGAACATGCAACGAACAAAGGCATTTCATCAAATATGAATTCGTTACATCATACAAGTTTAATTACAACTATTATGACGTTTGATATAGCTCTTACAACCAAATTAAACAGGAATTACAAAATATTATTGCCTCTGATATATGAATAGTTTATTTGAATTTAATATAGTGTCAACTACTGATGTCCGATATGTGAATTATAAAAAAAAATGGATTTATAGTGGATGACGCACTTCACGCTATCATTTTGTTTGTCGCTCTATAAAGTACTATATTGATTTAAAGTTTAACTTAGGCACAAAGTATTATTTATTTCACAGTGAATGGAGTAAAAACAAACACATATCATTTTCTACAATATTAACTGGATATTCCTGTCCGTAGTTCAATTTGGTGATGATAACATTCTTTCGACTTGGAAGCAAAACTACTGTAATGTTTTATGGATCTCATCAAAATTATTGAAGTACTCTCCACGTAGAAAATGCGTCATCGACCGGAATTAACAGTAATCAGGAGGTATACGGAAGAATACCTGTCTAAACAATAGGCTGGATGTAGTCAAATCTCAATGTATTCAGTTCTTGAACCTTGGCTTGCAGTGAAGATAACTCCTGGCTTAGAGCGGTTTCATACTGGTATGTAACTCACTTCCGGTTGGGTTGAGTAAATGCGTACACACAATTCAGTTGAAAATATAGTTCCGCAACAACAGCCCGACCATTCTGGATAATTTCGAAATGAAAATGTAGTCTTGTCTCTCTAATTCGGTTTTGTTGAATCACGGATTATGATAGTGACGGTTTATCCCTACTTCCTTTTGTCTTGTGTAAAAACATTCATTTCTCAGTTTGTGACGATCTTCCAAAAATTGGTACCTGTAAGTTTGGGAGCAGTGACGAGCGGTGACTTTTTCAGGGGGTACCAGCAGTAATAGAACTGTCATTATTTAATAATAAACAGAAAAAATATATAAATGTTATGTAATACGTATTACAACGAAAATAAGACTTACCAGTTACCACCTTCATGTGTACATCTCCTTTCTCCTTTTCGGGCATATTTTTCTATGACGTCATGGTAAAAATATATTTGGCTTTGAATTTTGTTCAATAGAGCCTTTTCAATCGATAACAGTGAAAGTCGCGAAAGCCTGTCTTCGCACCGAGTGTTCCGTACGTAAGTCTTTACGCGTTTTAAACTTTGCTATCTCAGTTACTGGCCTGCCTGAAAAGTCTGACAACCTATAAACAGCCACTAACTCAATAAGATTAAAACAATAAAACTTCCAAACGAAGTACCGATGCTTAAGAAACGGTCCAAAATACAACATTGTGACTGTTGGCAGTCGTGACTGGTACCACTGCCGGATGGCGACGATTCAGACGATGCAGTTGGTAAGAGCTGCAATGGGCTTGCATTTCGAAACGAGTCCCTTTCCACGTTTACTAAACAGCGTAAAACACACAATATTGTTTTAATCCACGTGACACTTCACAGGCACACTTTCAATACTTAACTGATAATGCACAAAAACAATAAACGTACTAATATATTCTTTCTAACAAGAATGGAGACACAGAAATTGTTAACAGGGATCGCCCAACCGTATTTATTATTCACGTAGGCGAGGGAACAGCTTTAAATCTGCTAGTCCAGTCCGAGCTGACTGGTTCGCGTGGGCTGGACGAGTCCAATTCTACAGACGTTGAGCGCTGAGGGGAGAAAACAGACTGAAGTCGTCAATTGTCATGTCTTGAAACTTTTTAAAATTCAAACATGAGATGTAATCAATTTTATAATCTGATGATACTTAGAGGACTAGACTAGTCCTACTAGTCCATTGACGGCACG
The DNA here is from genome assembly GCF_040183065.1 of Periplaneta americana. NCBI lineage: Eukaryota > Metazoa > Arthropoda > Insecta > Blattodea > Blattidae > Periplaneta > Periplaneta americana. Next base: position 108,643,751 of record NC_091122.1, on the reverse strand, counting down.
TCACTGTATTGGGAGTATCTGACATATCAATCCTTGTTCGACTTGAACATTTCGTATGATCTTGTCATGGCTAGTTGTTCGTAAACTGAAGTTTCCTTGCTATGAAAATTAGATGATTACGAAAGACTAATAATTGTAAGTGTTTTTGACCAGTTTCCGGGTTTGTTTGCTAGTGGTTTGCGGAGCTCACATGACCAAGGTCTCTAGACGTCGCTGTCGAACAGCTCTTAGTCAGGTCCTCTCATCCCATTCCACTAATGTCCGCCATCTTTGCGCCATCGGTTGCTGTTGTCAAGCAGAACGTTCTCCGAAAGTCATCGAAATATGTTTTGGAAACTTATTTTATGAAATATATAAATTTAAACACAAATTCCTTCCACAACCCAACCATAGCGCAATGTAAACAAACCTAAGAGTTGGTGCAAATATGACAGCGTGCGAAAATCTGACTTATCGACGGACCTTGCACATAACATCTTCATCGTTAAATGGCCTCCTCGACTGAGGTTTCTCAGGCCGCTGCCACATTCATGGAAGAGCTTGAGCCAAGTCTATGCAGCAAATCTCTTCAATTTTACAAATTCCTTCGGCAGATATTTCGCAGTTACGCCTTTCTGTAGTAATGCCGCAAAAACACACACATCGCTATTTTTGGTCACATATTCTGAATTTATTTTAGATTAATTTACAGTCTCTTGAAATGAGAGGACATACTGCGACTATCTATTGGGAATGATACATTAATTGATACGCTGGATTTCCTTTCTGGAATAAATGAAGTTCGATCCAGTACTACAATACCATCCCAGAAAGTCGACTGACACATTTTCAGGCGAGTTTTGTCGCGCCTACAATTTCTAAACTGCAGGACTTATTGGAATGAAGTGAACGGCGATCAATAGACGAAGGATCAGTCTATCCAACGTGACTTTGAGTTGGAGCGGGTAACGTCATATAGCGGTACGACGGAGGGGGGAATTTTCAGCGACAGCCGAGGCAACGTAACTCGAGAATGCTAAGCGATAGAACGTTCGCAATGGTATCAAACTATTCGTAACAAACCAGGCTATGTCAATTGAGCAACAATCAGCAGTCGATAGATAAATTAGAAAAATTCGCGAGTGAAGAGAGGAAATTCACAATGTCGAGCCACATGTAACGCAAATGAGAGCGAGTCTATAAAAAAACCTGTAGCAAACGAGAAAACACGATGGCTACTATAGCAACCGACATGTTTACTCTCAATAGATATAAGATGGCTATTCCTATGAATCTCAGCACAGCGAAGATATACTGGGTTTTCAGGGTATCTGGAAAGAAAATACGCTGATTGTCACTGCTGTTAAGGCAAACATGAGGCGTCTCCGATACCAGCCTATACCGATTTTTTGTTGCTACATACTTATTGGCCAGACCCAGATGTGTACTTTCGAAATGTTGTCGTCCAAGTACCCAGCATTACCTTTTTCATGTATTGTCTTCTACTGTCATATTTTAGTAGTCTGCAAAATGGTCACCGTATACAACTATGATTTCAGGTTTTGCGAATCAGTATTTATTTGTAGTGCGAGTGGAAACTAATCCGCTAGACTATTTCTTTCTATAGTTATTTATGAACTTGGATACCATTAAAAATCACGATCACTTTGGTCGACCCCAGGACTTCTCAAAAAGGAGTCTAGTGTTTCAACAATGAGCCGTCTCCATCGATATTCTGAATTTAGTATCCTTTAAATATATTTCTGCTCTAATGGAAGAAACGCATATTAATATGGCGTCAGTAGAATACCTACGTTCAAATAACATTAAACGCATATAGGCTAATATTTTAGGAAATCATTCAGAAATCAAGTAACCTTTAAAACACATTTTTTGTTATAATGGGAGAAACATGTAGCTAACCAGGAAGTGTAAAATGGTCAAAAACGATATTTTTTGTTTTTAGGCCTAAAAAAATCTCCATTTCTCTAGGATTCATTTGATGTAAGATTTATTGCAAGAAAATAATATTTGAAGTCTCTGAGATAGTTTTAAATTATTGGTGTGAGACATGTGTATTTTAATGCCCGCCCTTTTCAGATTTTTTTAAATCCTGAAATAATTTGAGTAAAATCATAACTTCCATAAGATTTTTTCATCATTATCCTGATTCTGAGTTTTCTGTTTAAAAAATGGACATGTCCATCTCTGTTTGTTTCAAAAGTGGACAATGTAATGTTTCTTAATTTCCCGTAAACTTAATTTATGAAATTAAATTCCAATTTTTCTCAGGAATGGTTGGACCAATCTGCATGAAACTGCACACACATTATGCAATCATGTTTGAATTCTGTGAACTAAAATTATTTAAATATTTTAATTACCTCATAGAAGTCCATACCAACAATCACTGCAAATATGAAGAAAATTATATCAATTTTTCCAATTAAAAAAACACAGTATAATTTTCTAACCAACATAGAAAAATGATTCTAGTTCTCAAAATTAAATTACGCCCTTATTATATGTCAAAAAAATTTAATTCCAAACACTCGACTAGTTTCTGAGAAAAAGGGACAGTTATATCTCATTGTTTTCAGTTTATTTTCTGCAATATTTATTTCTAAAATATTTTATTAACATTTTTATATGTTTACTAAAATGTTAAAACTTATAGGGAATGCTCATCAGAACTTTCTTTATCTGTTTTAAAAATGTCATATAGATTGCTTTGATAGTTCATGAGGTACAGAAAGAAATATGCGCTATTGAATTTATAGTGGATTTACGCTTAATATTAGTATTTATATAACCTGGTAGAGATAAAGCCGTCAGCCCTTCTCTGTCCCTCTACCAGGCGCTACACTTCTTGGTTACCCTAAGATGGCGACAATAGAGCGCATTCGAACAATGTGAAACATAAACATTTTAGGAGTCACTCAGAAACCAAACGTTAAAAAATTGTAAGTTTATTTGAAACAAATTTTAAATCAATATAATAATAATAATAATAATAATAATAATAATAATAATAATAATAATAATTATATGCAAGATGTCTTCACAAACCATTAATGAATCTGAATTGTAGTTGTTTTCTAAATTAGCAAGCAATGCCACAACTAAATATTTCTACGTTCGTAACAACAATATTTCTACGTTCGTTGCCTACAGTGTCAAATACAGGGGCATTTAACTGGCATGTTTCTATATATCTTTCCTATACGCGCTGCCTCCGTCTGTTTCTCTCGTGTTGCACTTAAATCTCATGAACGAGATGAGAAAGTGGCGGTGCAACTATCTGCCCAAGGCGAGAGTCAAACCGGTGACCCCCCCCCCCTGCACCAGCGCCCACACTTTCACACATATTTAACGACGCCGCATCAACACTACGACTCCCAAGGCCGCTCGCTGCCCACGTCCATGACGGTGGAATAATAAATTGGGAATCTGCAAACAAACAGTGGGCTGCGGGCCTTGGGCTGCCTACAAGTCCATCACGCACTAGATGTGCGTGGCACACAAACTGTCTCCAGTCCTGCTAACATGGCGACTTACTCCTCTGCCTGCTTGTAATGTGGATCATATCGAACTAACCGGAACTGTAGTTGATCAGAAGAAAACTTTTTACGGGTTTCGATAGTTTTCTTAGTCAGCAGAATTTGTTTATTATTATTATTATTATTATTATTATTATTATTATTATTATTAGTAGTAGTAGTAGTAGTAGTAGTAGTAGTAGTAGTAGTAGTAGTAGTAGTAGTAGTAGTAGTAGTAGTAGTAGTAGTATTGTTGTTGTATCATCCTATGCCGTGATCGATAGTGCTTGCACAACTATCATTCCAGAGGACTTTGGTTGTATTACAAAATAAAATATGTTTTATGAGTTTGTGACAGCTGTCATGTTTTATCTCAAATAAATAATGATCAATGCAAACCACATTTCTCGACAATCCTGCTAATAATAAAGAAACCGTAAAATATAGAAGATACGGGATCGAAGAGCCTAAACATTATTATTATTATTATTATTATTATTATTATTATTATTATTATTATTATTATTATTGTTGTTGTTGTTGTTGTTGTTGTATCATCCTATGCCGTGATCGATAGTGCTTGCAACTATCATTCCAGAGGACTTTGGTTGGATTACAAAATAAAAGATGTTTTAGGAGTTTGTGACAGCTGTTATGTTTTATCTCAAGTAAGAACAATGATCAAGCAAACCACATTTCTCCATAATCCTGCTAATAATGAAGAAACCGTAAAATATAGAAGATACGGGATCGAAGAGCCTAAACAACATTATTATTATTATTATTATTATTATTATTATTATTATTATTATTACAGCCGTGAAAATCAGAAATAGTATTAAGAGACAAACAAAATACATTCATTTATTTGAATTGGGTTCGAGGCCACTCTGGACTACTCTGAAACGAGCGAGTTGATCACCTAGCGAAGAGAGAATTCAACCTGTAGTCTCTGTAATATTTCAAATTAAAGTTTTATCAGTATATAATGGATAACTGGAACGACAGATGAGTCAATAGTTAGAGAGGAGGTAAATAAGAGATCTACTTTTTTTTCCTATCATAGCTAGCAGTGTTAAAATATTCCAACCCAACTTTATCGTTAATCTATCTCTGATCACGAAAAACTCAAGCCATATTTAGTATGACTTTATATCACTAATCACACAAACAGTGTAAAGCGCGCATGTGATGAAGAAGACAAGACAATTCCCCCATCTGCTATTCGACTGCACTGTAACTTCTTTCTGAACCACGAGAGCATTCAGTACAATAGTAAATTACCACTGCATTTTTAAGCCACATTCATTTCCATTACATAATATAATATTATAGATCTAATGCAGAATACAACGTTTCAATATTTTACAAAAGGGAAAATTAAAAATGAAGTTGAAAAAAAGTCTGTAATCTGTATGCAAAATAATATCAGTTTTAAAATTTAATGAAGGGTGAAAACTTAGAAATAAAGTTTAAAAAAAAAGGTCTATATGCAAAATAACATGTTTAAAAATGCAACAAATGGTAAAACCTTAGAGGTAAAGTTAAAAAATCTATATGTAGAGTAACATGTTTTAAATACAATAAAGGGTAAAACAATGTAATACGGTAATATAGACGAGAAAGTAGAAAAATCAGTGAATATTAACACTGATAGTAGAGATGGATAAGTAGATTGTAGCCGTGAATGTTTGTAAACAAGCGTAAGGTAGACAGTATTGCATAGTATTCGGGAATGGGGTTGAGGGAAGATAAAGAAGGTGAAGAGTTGAAAATACTGTATATCAGAAAGGATGGAGGAAGAAGATAGACTGAAATAGAATTTAACTTTAGGTAATTGGAAGATATGGGGAGATATAGATGAAAGGAGAAATATACTTATTAGGATGTGATTGAATGTAATCTAATGGTGGACCGTATGCAGATGTGGGGGAAACCACTACCTGAATGCCGTATGATGATAATACATATGAAATATGAAATAAAGGATAAAAACCTTAGGGATAAAAGGTAAAGGCATGCCCGTCACATACCATGAAGGCACTTGGGAGGCATGGAGGTAGAGCCCCATGACCTCGGCACTAGAATGAGGTGGTGTGGTCGGCACCACGCTCTGACCGCCTTTTACCCCCGGAAAAGACCCGGTACTCAATTTTATAGGAGGCTTGAGTGAACCTATGGGCCGTTCTGAAAGTTTGGCAACGAGAAAAATCCCGTCACCATTCGGGATCGAACCCCGGACCTTCCAGTCCGTAGCCAGCTGCTCTGCCAACTGAGCTACCCGGACTTACAGATAAAGTTAAAAAAATCTGTATGCAGAGTAACATGTTTAAAAATACAATAAAGGATAAAACCTTAGAGGTAAAGTTAAAAAATCTGTATGCAGAGTAACAGGTTTAAAAATGCAATAAAGGGTACACAATTAGAAAGAAAGTTTATTTTTTTTTTTTTTAATTTAGAGCCTTTTCTTAACTCTCAACTTCGCGAGGACACTCGCGAAGATACTGTATCTAGTCTATTGTGATATATTTACTACTTTCTCTTAAGATGGATTTATTACACTAGCTACAACTTGTGTTTTAATTACCAATCACGTCTCATTACATATTCATAATGCAGGCTTCCTTCCTCAGTTATGTTAAGCAGATTATTATGAAGCATACTTGCAACTGATTATGTGTGTGAAAGTAAGTAACTAATGATTAACTGTCAACTTACCATGATGTATTATTATTTTGCGGGAGATGTGGCAATTTCTACATGTGAAAGGAGCACTGCATTATGTGTTTAATACAAATGTTGATATTTATACTTTATCTTCCAGGCTGTGGTTATTACTACTAACTCTAACCAACTGTTACCACCTCTCACTATGTCTTCGTGAGGTTCTACATTAGCATTTAGATGTTTTAACCTTTCATTGAACCAATACTAGGCTCTTTCACATGGCGGGCCTCCTTGGACATGTTGTTAGAACGATGCAGAGCCACCGCGAAGACGTCGCAGGACAAGTAGGAACAAACACTCAGCCCCATGGAATAAGGTAAATAGGTTTTTTTTTTTTATTTCTTCTTTAGTTATTTTATATAGAAATGATTATATAGACGGTCGCTCACGTCCGGAATCAAACACTGACGCTTGTTTGGTGAGCGCATGTATTATGCATTATGCAGACTAAAACTACCACTAGCACCAATACCACTTACATTCTAGAAAGGAAGAAATTAGCATTATAATATGAAATGTATCTGTGTAATAAATACGACTGTCAGCGTTTTTAAATAAGAGTATGATAAAAATAACAATTCGGAAGTTAATTACAAAGTACGAATCTTTAAGAAGTCTATTACGTTTAATACTTTTACGAAGCAATCCAGAAATCGAATAATTTCTATTGCTAACAAGACGAGAGAACAAATAGTGAGTCATTTTGTATGAACTCATCGTAATTTCAGCCACGTTACACAGGCTCTATTATTAGACGCAGAAAAGCTCTCACAAAATTCCTGTAAAATTTGTATGTTGAATCTTCGTTTGTTGCCAGCGAAACTTTCACATTTGAAAACAAAATTATACGCGTAATAAATGCATAATGTTGCATTTGCAATCCTCTTTTCTTTCCTCTAGATTCCTAGAAGCCTGACCGCTAGACAATCCATCACGTAAAATCGTTTAATGTGGAGGATGATGGCCGTGTTATCAACTTGCTGACTGCACCAGCCTTGTCAGCAGGCAAGCTTGCCCTCCGAGATAAAGTCTGTAGTTACAAGGTCCCAGCATGTAACAAATTTGTGACACGCTCGGAGAAGGAAAGTAAATCTACTTGTCGACTGCCTTAAATTACACAACTTTAACGACCTTTTTATCATCAAACAAATTATTGTAAGACGACTATATGGCGATAACGATGAACTGTTGGAGTAAGAATGATAACTGCGATAAAAGTACTTCTAGTCTACTTTGGCCAATTGTTTCTTCTTCTTCTTCTTCTTCTTCTTCTTCTTCTCCTCCTCCTCCTCCTCCTCCTCCTCTTTTCGCTTCTCGTTCTCTATCGTCATCAATCTCAATCGATTTTTAGTAAGTTATTTTACAACGCTGTATCAACATCTTAGGTTATTAAGCGTCTGGATGAGATAAGGTGATAATGCCGATGAAATGAGTCCAGTTACCCAGCATTTGCTCATATTGGGCTGAGGGAAAACCCCGGAAAAAACCTCAACCAGGTAACTTGCCCCGACCGGGAATCGAACCAGGGCAACCTGGTTTCGCGGCCAGACGCGCTAACCGTTACTCCACAGGTGTGGACATCTCAATCGATCTCCATATTTATATTTATATACTATGTATTTTCACATTCATTTATTCACCCATTCACGCCTTGAAGTCTTGCCGGCTTATAATAAGGTTGTATAGGACTTGAACTGCAGGTCTACTACAAATTATAATTGAGCATAACTTAAAAAATCTCCCTCTTTTTCTCTCTCGTATAGAAACACATACATAAATCAATAAAACCACGTAACAGTGCTAAGAGAAACTTTTTTATATGAAGCTTACCTTCCTGAAGATATTATATGAAATGTAAACTCTAATTATTTTATTTAATCTCGTCTTTAAGTTTACACATACTGAGATCACTTTTCTTTTTTCTGCATTGTTGTGCTGTATGTTATTCATACATCTTCAAACAGCGGCCTGTACACCTACAGACTTCTAACACATAAGTACAGGCTGTTACAAAAGAAAAATTACAGTGCTTCTATTTCTCAAATGAGGTATAGGAATTATTATACATTCAGAAAATTAAAATAAATGTTATAGTCCAGACACATGATCTGAAGACATGAATTCATCAAGCTAAGCACTGAAAATCATAAACAAAAGCAAAAAAGATCTTTTGAATTTAATATTTTCTAATGTTAATAGAAAAAAAAAAGTGTCAGACAAGATGGGGGGGAGGGGCAGTGTCCCCCCCATAACTCCGCCTAATATGTCTGTACATCGTCCAGCCATCGTAACCTGGGTCTGCCGACTTTCCTCTTGCCATCTAGTTTAGCATTTAATATCATTTTGGACAAACGTGTATCGTTCATTCTGCAGACATGGCCCAACCATTCAATACATCTAGTTTATAACTCTATCATTATCTTTATATAGATCGTATTTAGTTTTGGGATCATATTCAATTGGAAAATAGATTTGCATACAGTATATTCCGATTTCTCGCCTTGCACGTACAGGTATATTAAAAATTCTGTTCTTAACTGTAAAACTCTTTTCAAACATGTTACCCCAAGAAAGTCACCTTCCGTGTGATAAAGAGTATTTTCATATAACGAACCCATATATTCACAAATTTTGCTGAAAAAACGAGTTTTCAACGCCCTTCCTTGATGGAATTCACCACTTTGTATTGAACTCACTGCTCTGATTGAACTATTACCGCAGCGCCACGGTGGTAATGGTTTTAAGTACTAGAAATGATGTTTATCTAATATTCCGTGTAATTGTTGCACCATATATAATTCAATTTGGTCATACTTTGGGTGGTACCCACTGATTTTGGGTAAAATTATCATTATTTTCGATTTTACAAAGGATTTATATTTTTTGAATGGGGTTTAGTGCCGGTACGGCAGTGGGGGGGGGGGGGGATCGCAAAAGAAAGTCTCGCTCAAAAAAAGAGTCGCGTCTTCAGAAAGTTTGGAAACCACTGTCCTATAGCGATGGTGAACAAGTGCTCATAGCTCTAAGGGTCTAAGGTAACACATCTGTGAAAAATGAAAATTCTAAAGGTTTCAATGGAGTAGTTTCAAAATTCTTGCCACATACTTAATATGAAAATATAAAGGGTTACACTAATTTTCAGATTTTTATCTTCAATAGTTTACTCAATATTTATTTTTTTATTTAAAATTTATGCGCTATTAAAAATGCAACACACAATGCAAATTTCAAAATAAACTTATCAGACAAGGATTTCTGTGTTCATTCTAACCTAAGAAATACTTGTATCCATATGGATTTTTTTATTATTATATAACATGTAAGAAAAAAATAGTTCTCCAAAAATGGTATTATTATTATTATTATTATTATTATTATTATTATTATTATTATTATTATTATTATTATTATTATTATTATTTTAACAAACTGTCAACTTAATTTATTTTTCAAATGGAATCAAAAACAAGAAAAGTAATATGGTACTTTTATTTCTTAGTCTTGATTATAACTCTATTTAAAATTTTAAATAGATTGATAAAATAATGCATCGTGTGGAACATTTTGAAGATGTTGAAATGTTAAAAAAATAGAAAGCGAGAAAATTGATTTCAAAGTTATGGAACATTTATTTTTTTTATTTTAGTAGGTTATTTTACGACGCTTTATCAACAGCTGAGGTTATTTAGCGTCTGAATGATATGAAGGTGATAATGCCCGTGAAATGAGTCCGGGGTCCAACACCGAAAGTTACCCAGCATTTGCTCATCTTGGGTTGAGGGAAAACCCCGGAAAAAACCTCAACCAGGTAACTTGCCCCGACCGGGAATCGAACCCGGGCCACCTAGTTTCGCGGCCAGACGCGCTGACCGTTACTCCACAGGTGTGGACAAGTTATGGAACAAATTTTCTTTGTTTTCTAACCTGAAATCCATCTAAAATTGACCAGCTCCATAAGTGACGCCCTCTTCTTTTTCTTCTCCCCTGAAACCAGTTTGGACATATGGAGACTCTTCCGGGCCGCTCTTGAAGCTTGTTGAGTAGAACGTATACTCTGCAGCAAGCGACGTTCATCCCTGGCTCTTCTTATTTTTTCAGCAGCTGGACTGAATTTCACTTTGGTGGTTTCTTCTTTATGTTTTTCACTTCCTATGCATCCCATGTTAAATTGGCTCACTTCAGCTGTCACACTAATTTCAATTTTTTTCCTTGATACAAAGATTTCTTTAGGACACTTCGACCAAAGGATATTATGCAATCCTTCATTAGCATTTTGATTCTTCGGGTTGCTTCGCCTGTAATTTATATTCAGATTTTTTCAGTGGTGTTCGTGCTACAGTAATAGCTACACAATTAGAACTGGTATGCGATGTATGCCAATATTTCAGAGGTGCAGCGGTACACCACTGCTCATAGGAATGGCTGTCTGTCGTCTATAACGTACTAGAGTCGACGGCAATTCGGAAGGCGGTAGTCTGCTAGCGTTTGCGTCGAGAGACAGATAGAGAGAGCAAGGCAGAGCACAACATTGCCATATCATATTGCAATACAAATAGCGCAGGAGAGAATTTAAATTATCAAAAGGCAATAATGACCTTAGCCGTTGATTACTGTAAGCATGACACCAAACAAACCCTCTTTCCTTCACTAACAGTATTCTTTGCATGGTTCTCAATTCCACAACACAAGCTTCTGCAGTCGTTTCTTGCGCGTTTGCAACGTTGCAGTCAGCATCGAGATGGCCGGCAGCGTTCTGCTCGTCAACGTTTTTAAAATAATTATACACTTTAAACACTATTTTCCGCGCTTGCCTGTACAGTACTTGTCTTTTTACAGTTTCTTCTTCCATTTATTTATTTATCTTACACAGTAAATGTTAGTTTTACTTATTCATTGAATTGAAACTCACACGTGAACAAACGTACTCGGGAAGTACTTGTTATAGACTGATTCCCATTGGTTCTACTGTACAAGCTTGTGACGTCACATACCAGAAATGCTACGGCGCATGTAGGAGATGACAGCCTTCCGAAATGCAGTCGACTCTAGCAATGCAGGGAAGGGGGATGGAGTACTGGCTGTAAACAAACTTCAAAACTTGAAGGCATTAACGGAACAGATCGTACGTAGAACATACAAGGAAAAAAGAAAACCATAGATATGCTATAGGCACGTTCACCGTTTGGAAGAAGGAAGATTCCCCAAGTCAGCGATGTTATGAAATACGGTAGAGAGAAGAGGTAGACCATAGAAGACTTGGCATGGTGGAGTAATAAAATATCGTGAATTTGAGTATGGCCAGTGGTTTGACAGATATACTGTACCGGTAGTTGAAGTTTGGTAGCCGAAACGCGGAGGTATATATCGGATACATTATTATTATTATTATTATTATTATTATTATTATTATTATTATTACGACTTTATTAAATAGTAGCATAAGAACTCGATGATCAGACGTAAATACCCGTGAAAAATCTCTCGATAGCTGTTTTATCCAACACAAAACTCACAGAATCTGTCCATAGGCGAACGTGGAACCCTGTCTAGAACGTCGTCTGTCTAGGGAGTTAAGGCTAACCCCCCCCCCCCCCCCGAATGTTGAGGTCGTGAGAAATTACCATACAGGTTCAAGACTTTTTCTGCCCTTTGGACGTAGGAGAAGGTGGCGAATTGCATTAAAATGCAACACAGTCTGCATCTACAGTATCGTATAATATCAGAGCTGCGGTCCGCCAGCTTTCGTGCGCTAGATTAAACGCGCCCGGCGGAATCATCCAGAGAGTCACCCACCGCGTCATACGCTGTGGAATGGGGGTGGTTGTTGTCCTTGAAGATGAGAGGGTCTGGATCTGGTAGGTAACAACATGGACTTCAATCACCCGATCAGATGGGGATGGCCCTTAGCAGGGGTTGGAAAACTACGTACGGTAATTTACTGTATAACAACAAATTTAGTATCAGGGAGAAGAATAAAGAAGTGGACTGTAAGTTTGGTTATTCGTACAAATAATCTAATTGTTTATGACGTAAAACTTTCTTGTAGCCTATATATCGCGCGCATTATTCTCGGAAGATATTAAATACTTACAAATGGCTTTTAAGGAACTCGCATGTTCATTGCCGCTCTCACATCAGCCCGCCATCGGTCCCTATCCTGTGCAAGATTAATCCAGTCTCAATCATCATACCCCACGTCCCTCAAATCCATTTTAATATTATCCTCCCATCTACGTCTCGACCTCCCCAAAAGTCTTTTTCCCTGCGGCCTCCCAACTAACACACTCTATGCATTTCTGAATTCGCCCATACGTGCTACATGCCCTGCACATCTCAAACGTCTGGATTCAATATTCCTAATCATGTCAGGTGAAGAATACAAAGCGTCCAGTTCTGCATTGTGTAACTTTCCCCATTCTCCTGTAACTTCATCCCGCTTAGCCCCAAATATTTTCCTAAGCTCTTTATTCTCAAACACCCTTAATTTCTGTTCCTCTCTCAAAGTTAGAGTCCACGTTTCATAACCATACAGAACAACCGGTAATATAACTGTTTTATAAATTCTAACTTTCAGATTTTTTGACAGTAGACTAGACGACAAAAGCTTCTCAACCGAATAATAACAGGCATTTCCCGTAATTTATTCTGCGTTTAATTTCCTCCCGAGTGTCATTTATATTTGTTACTGTTGCTCCAAGATATTTGAATTTTTCCACCTCTTCGAAGGATAAATCTCCAATTTTTATATTTCCATTTCGTACAATATTCTGGACACGAGACATAATCATGTACTTTGTTTTTTCGGAGTTCACTTCCAAACCTATCGCTTTTCTTGCTTCAAGTAAAATTTCCGTGTTTTCCCTAATCGTTCGTGGATTTTCTCCTAATATATTCACGTCATCCGCATAGACAAGAACCTGATGTAACCCGTTCAATTCCAAACCCTATTTGTTTAAATATAAAAACAAAATCCGTTCAATAATTTTGCTGCATAGGCTATACTCAGACGGACAGACAGATGGCATGTAGAACAACCTTCTATAAGTTAGAAAATACGTAAATAACTTATTTTGTTAATTACAAAGAGGGGGAATGTTCGCTAAGAAGACGCCTTTATACAGTACCTAATAGCATTTTCTAAACTCCGAACGTTCTATAAGTTTTAATAGAGGATGCAGAGACGTTAACTGCAATTTTATTTCCTAGACGAGAGGATCCCGAAAAGCGGGGCTTCCAAGAGCAATGTGGGCAAATGAATTACCCTACAGCCGAAAAGGACAAAGGTCTTACCCAAGATGATGATCGTATTATTATTATTATTATTATTATTATTATTACAAGTGTTCGTCGAAACGCAACGCTCTGTTACATCCTTAAAGAATCATGATAATATGATGACCGGTGTTATATGGCTTCTTCAGTATTATTTTAAAGCATGAAAAATAAATAGAACTCCATCCATATCAGACAATGTCGTAAAATACTTCAATAGCCATTTAAATTACGCTGAATAACTATTACAGTTGAATAAGTATCTTAAGTGTAATCAGAACATGCATTACCGATGCTAGTATCAAACAACTGCAAACTTTGTTCACCCCTGACAGTCTGGAGTAAGACGCAGTGTCTCTCCTAGCAGCATTGGACGCCAGCAGGGACAAGCGACAACCAGAAGGTTATGGAAAACTACACGACTAGATGATACAGCTATAACCATAAAACACAGAAGTGGTACCATTCCATCAGGCAGATTTTACTTTCAGCGTTTTTAGCGTTTTACAAACTTATAGCACGCACAAACGGAGAGGTACGCGACAAACAACAGAAACACGTATACTACTTCACGTTATGCTCTTTATACTATAACATGTGGCAGTCGGTGTTTTTACAGACTATGATAAGCGTTTCGGTACAAGGGGTACGTCAACTTATTCTTTCGGTATATAAGAGAAAATGAAAAATTACTATGCACAAATTACATTACGTTACGTATTAGTTTTCGAATATATAAACTTAGTATTTGAAAAAAAGCGACGAATGATATTAAAATAAAAGTGCAAGGTTGGTTTTATACCTATGAGAAAAAGCTATTTCTTCATTTCTCTGCCTCGATTAGTTATTTTTTTAGTTGGTTATTTAACGACGCTGTAGCCTATCAACTACGAGGTTATTTAGCGTCGATGAAATTGGTGATAGCGAAATGGTATTTGGCGAGAGGATTCGCCATATATTGCCTGGTATTTACCTTACGGTTGAGGAAAACCTCGGAAAAACCCAACCAGGTAATCAGCCCAAGCGGGGATCGAACCCGCGCCCGAGCGCAACTTCAGACTGGTAGGCAAGCGCCTTAATCGACTGAGCCACGCCGGTGGCTCGATTCGTTTATTATTATTATTATTATTATTATTATTATTATTATTATTATTATTATTATTATTAGTCAAGATCGTTATTTTTCTTTTTCTTTTTAGTGTACAGGCCTACATAATTCATGAAAAAACGTAATTAATTCGGTGCACGTTATTTTTTCTACAAATTCTGATTACATGAGGTAATATTTTGTAATGTAGCCTACATTAAATACGAATGTGTGTTGTTGTAAAAAGATTTGTAATATTGCAAACGCGTTAAAAATTAATTACTAGACTTCGTGGAATTGCCACGAGATTCGCAGGGTTTACTGTGCACGCAGTATAGACTGTATGAGAAGGGGGCGTGTCTCTGATGTAAATACTGAGCAGTATACTGCGGTTACAATAAAACCTGTATCCTGCATTCAAGAAATATAATGAATGATCATTGAAGTAGGAAATGTATAAACATGTAAATATACAATTATTTTATAGTTAGATATATTAGTCTAACTCTTAAAATTTAATGTAAGATACATCATCCTTGAATATGTGCATTGCAGTGAAGAGTTACGTACATTTTGACCGACTGCAAAGTAATCTCCTCCGATGGTCACTTAAACAGTTTGTATATTGGGAACTTGTATTTCAACATCGCACGATGTAATACGTGCATTTCTTAAGAACGGGAAGTCACTACTTTTTAGTACACCAACTTCAGAAGTCTTGTCGTGATCTGATAGTACATAATTTATAATACGAAGTTGTGAATAGGCAGAATTTTTAGCAATAATGTTTCTCAACTTACATTTCACTTTTTCTGAAATAAGTGAATTGTTATTTTGGATAACGGTTTGTGATACTTTATTGACTATATTAAGGGCTTCTGAGAGTTGTAGTTTAGACGATTCTAACAGGATGATGCTTTTGGACACGATTTTGAAATTAGAATCAATGACAGAATATCTTTCAATAGCTGTTCAGAAAGCAATGATTTTACAGCTGCAACAGCGGAACTGTCTGTGCTATCCAATGCATGAATTACCTCCATTATTTTGCCGTAATGTTCTGCATAATAATTAACAGAATTCAACCACGTTCCCCAACGGGTCAAGACTGGCTGCGGGGGTAAGGTTATTCCAGGAGTAATTGTTTGGAACAGCAACACTCTCATTGTAGTATGTTTGATTGAATTCTTGTCTGCACTGAACAAATGTTAAACTTTGACTATTCCAACCACAGTAATGCAAAAACAAGTGCTTACATAGGTATACATTAGCTGTAGCTGATCTATCTATTTGGACCGGTCACAACTCTTAACATGAACTGCTTATACTACGAGACCGGGCGGTCGCTCGCCTCCTCTATACTACTGTACATCGGCAACCTGATTGCATGCTGCGTGTGGCAATTCAACGAAGTCTATTAATGACTAATTAAATGTGAAACAAACTGTTATGCCTCATCAACTCACAAGCTTCAACAAACAGAACAGCCTCACGTAAATAAAAATTTGAAACATTCGAAATAGAATTCTTTTGCGTAAGAAATACTCAAACCGCGTCCGTAATTCAAGTTCTAGTGCGCAGTGCGCAGTGCGCTGGTCTTTCATCCAAACGGCCCAGGTTCGATCACCTGTCAGGTTGTGGTGGAATTTGTAGTGAACAAAGAGCTTTCATCGAGGTACTCCCGTTTCCCTTAATCATTTCATCTGTCATCTTCAATAGTTGACAATAGGCTGGGGTCAAAATCTTGGGAGTGGTACGAGTTTCTGATGCTGATAAACCGGTAGAAAGGGCTTGGGACTCTAGGCCCTGGAGTTTGTCTGAGAATGGGACTTGGCTCTGTCGGAGTGAGGCAGGATGGACCACCTGTCATCATCGGATTCATAAATGCCACCCAGGTCACTTGTCGGACTTGAGCAATTATCGCATATTTAGGGCGCACAATGGGCCAAAGCAAGCTTAAGTGGGAGAATGTGTCCCGGGTCCGGCCCTCGAAAAATAAAACCAAGAGAAACACTCACACTGCACTACTTCAAAAAGTGTACTGTCGATTGATAAAATCGATTATGAGAACTCGATTGTATAATGTTGCCAAGACAATATCATGTTTTGTTTACATTGTGTCATGAAGTCGAACCGCTATTTCTGTTATTCCAAGTAAGTTTGGCAGCACTGCTCTGTACCTTGTACTTTCAAGGACTGTTTCTTTGAAAGAGAATAGCTAATATCTCATGAAACCGTACCGAATGTGTTTGTATTCCCATATGAGAGTCGATTCGACTGTCGATTTTCCATTACCATGTCGCTCCTGTTCTGTGATTGACAATTTTTCGTTTAGATATCAACTTAAACAAGAATATCTCGGAGCTATCAAGCATCTAGTTTTACGTCAATATCGACGTATTGTAAATAGTCATATTTCATAGAATTGTTTCTAGCTTCCTCGTCAATATCACGACCCAGATTCGCTTGTTTAAACTCAGCTACGAATGATGGATTTCAAAGAACGATAAAATCCTTAGCGTGACTTCTTTCGGGAAGGAAATAAAGCTGTAGATTTCCGACATTCACGAGTAAAAAAGAAATCATGTTCATGTTCCTGACAGAGGATTCAAGCTTTCTGGATGGCTCAAGCGGCATGAGCATTTGCCTGCTGATCCGGAGGTGCATTCGGGCGTGGGTTCGATTCCCGCGTTGGCCATTTGATTACCCGGATGGATTTTTTCAGAGATCTTCCACGACTATAAGGTGAATGTCGGATAATTTAAGGTAAATTCTTAGCTCATCTGATCAAATAAATCTCGCTATCATCAATTCTATTGATATTAAATAAACTAGTAATTAATACTGTGGCGTTAAATGACCGAGTAAAAAAGGCAAGCAAAAAAAAAGGGGGGGGGGGGATTCCAGGTAAAAATCCATCTGCCATTTCTCGTCCACGTTAAATTTGGACGCTAAATGGCATCGTTAAAAACCACCATCACCGTCACGTTTACATTGAATTAAATGGTAAATGAGGCTGTACTTCAAAATTTCGTGTATTTCATGTGTTCAAAAATTAATTTCCAATTAAAATATTCTATTAAATTATAGTTTGAAGCACGAACAACTCAACTGTGTTTAAAAATTGATGTTCAAACAATGTTTCAATACCGAAAAAGCACATTAGAAGCCAATCGCTACGAAAGCCTGCAATTTAAAAAAAAATGGTGCAATGGGCTTATCGTTTATCGCAATTGTGACGACTTTCAACACGTCTCTTCTTTTTAACTATCTCAAACTCATATTAGACTGACATACAATGGGACTACCATAATTTGGAGCCACACAGTGCCAGGACCAGTACTCAATCAACAGTATGGATATCATAGTACTATTACCTTTGCTATGGTTGGAAATCGAACCGAGTAAGTTCGTCACAATGTAAAAGCTTTATATTTTTTTATCCGTATTTAGACTATTTGCAGCCACTTTAACTCTTAGGTCATACTATGACTGTCTGTGGTTCACTGTTGGTAATGCTTGTTGCTGTTGTACTGTGTCTATTATTTTGTTGTAATTGGGATCCATTCTAGTATTCGCCTATATTTAGATGAAAATTAGTTATATTCACTCGAGAGAAACCACTGAAAAAACCTCTCGGCCAAACTTGTCTGCATAGGAGATCGAACCCGGTATCTTCTGAATGCGAGACCAGTGTGTTACCACTGAGCCATGACGCTCGGTAGCTTTAAATGTTGTGTGCAAAACAAACTGCATAAAAATCAATATTAACAGTAATGAAGGTCGTCGTTGTTGTTGTTCGAGTGGCAGCGTTTTAGGCTATTAATTCAGTAGAAATTTACTTTCCTCCAATAGGGAATAAGCGTGTGCTGCCTGCCTTGTATTTTTTTTGTCTTATGCGGTGCCCTTGCGCCGTAAAAACATGGTCGGACAGATCTAGTCTTACTACCTGTGAATGTTTGTTGGTCTTAATTTTCATGAGAGAACCAATCCTTGAAAGCAGCAGGAGCTGCAAAAAGATAAAGCAGGAGATTATCTCATTTTTGTTCAGATCTCTCGATTTTTGTTATATACTGTCAGGGCAACACGAAAGAAATAATCCTATATTGTCAATAAACGAAATTCTTCAACTCTACGACAAAAAAAAATATGACGGAAAAGATTGTTGGGAAAGACGAGGGTAATTTTAGAACAGGCTGAGGCAGGCCATCTGACTGAGGATCCTTACAATGACAGCACGGAACAATAATTATGATGGTCCTGTTCGATACTTGGGGAACTTTCGGATAAGAAGACAAGTCAGTGTGGAGACTAGCAATAAATAGAACTCGTTCTCAGCCTGCTGTCTAGTGCTTGATAGCATGTTTGCCATTAGGTTGTAGATTTGCTAGTTCCAGCCCGATCCAGTACGATGGATTAAAAATCTTTTGATGGGCTTTCTTTCGAAAGAATGTTATGTCCGTTGCCTCGTATCGCAGATTTAATCTATAGCATGTGAGAGGACGCCACCCCTTAATGAAGGAACTGCAGATAAAAAGAACGTTCCTTGTCCTTACTCGAAACGATTCCAGACAAAATTACTTGTTCAGACCTCTAACAATTTCCATACTTCGTGGAAAGATGTGTCTGCGGATCATAGCTTCTGCTGCAAACGCAGATTTCTCTGAGATCTCTGACAAAGGAGGAAACTATATATAAAAATGAGAACGGAAACAATAAGCTCAACTGCAATGTATCTGAAACCGGGTACTGAACGATCTATCTTATAATAACATATATAATATAATATATTATTATATAATATATTAATATTATATATTATATAATAATATATTAATATTATAACTTATATTATTATTATTATTATTATTATTATTATTATTATTATTATTATTATTATTATTATTATTATTCAATGACTATCATAGTTTAATACATCAATCACAATTTTTCTTTTCGTTATATACGATAATAATAGTTATGCCCGAAATATTTGAAAGCATGATTCCTACGGAAATAACAATAAATCCATGTGTCCTGTGTCATCGACTTACGGCACATAAAAGAACCATCTCCATGGTCTATAGCACCCCTGGGCATAAGAGGGGAAGTGAAAAAGACTGCGAATAATTAGAGTCCGTGAATATCCAGAGTACCGCAATCCTTTGCGCCAGAAATGTCGACAAATCAGCATTGTTATTCCAGAGCGCGCAATTTGACGTATACAGTTGCATAAGGTATGAATGTAGCTTATGTAACCTGAATCAGAGTCAAGTATTCTTAATTTTAAGGGACACGGACATTGGCCTAAATTGAGTTTTACTTTAAATGTTCATATCCCAAGCGCGTTGAAATGGAATAACAATGGGGGCAGATTGCGCTATTCTGGTTATCCACGGACTCTGGAATAATAATTATGAAGCGATAACAAAAAAGGATTTGTAACTGAGAACTGCATATACAATACAATGCGAAATTGTTTGAAAATAACAGACAAAATAACAAAAATGTTAAGTAATAATTTCGGTCTTCAAAAATTAAATCCCAGATTTCCAGAACAGCTGGTAGGTATTCTTTCTATTCGATACCATGGAGATCGACTCTCTGGTGTGGATCCTCGTAGCTGAGTCATCTTACGGCTTCTCCTCAATGAACAAGATACCTTCCTTCCGCTTTCCTTTACCTGAAGATAAGATCGATCCATCCGTCTAAACGTCATGTTATTTTAAAGATGAACTACAGAAGACTTCATATTACTTTTATATCTCGATCGATCAAATTACTTCCAGAACTGAGGTCATAGTTTCTATAGTGTTAAAAATTATCAACAGACAGCATGAACGATTAAAAAACTGTTCTGCAATGAAACACGTGAGACATCAGTGATACGATAAATACTTTTTTGGTCGATCGTGTTATTTAACAACCTTACCGATGTTGTTGGTAGGCCTTGTAAATTAAACTTATTACACACGTGCGGTAAGTAAATAACAAATGAATAATACCTATCGACAAATACGAATAATAACAAATGAATGACGCTTATCGACAAATAACAAACGGCGATCACACAAAAATTTTAGCATCCAAAAACAAACTATTTAATTAAATTAAAACGATTAATAATAATTTGCTTTTTATTAGGATCGGCCAAAAATAGTACGCAATACATGTGTGAAGTGCATAAGAGAATCGAGCAAAAGTCAGAGAAGACGATACGAGGTTGAGTCTTCTATTTCTGTAATAATGCACTTACCACGCTTGTAACGCAATGTACTATTGTCTTACTCTCAAAATGCATATAGTGTATATTCACGTGTAAACACAAGAGAAGGCCAAAATAAATACTAAAATCTTTTACGGTTATCACATTCGTTTCAGAGTAGATATCTTTATATGAAAAACAAAATAGGCACTATGAATATTCTGTAAATTCATTGCGCGAACACCCTACTGAATGTTTAACTTGTAGTAGACACAAATAATGCTTATGAAAATCACTATCTAGACTAGATCTAGACTATAGTTTACCTATTTCACCTCAAAAATCAATTCGAATCCCAATTGAGATGTAACTATCACATAGACCTACTACGTATATTCCACGCGTTTTAAGTAATCTAGGATTGTTATAATAATTCTACAGCTGTTTTGTTTTAAATTAAATCTCTGTTACACATGAGATTTCGTAACAACACAATAAACATTAGACAAACAAATTCACACACTATTTTCAGGCAATACTGTAATGTTTACTTATTCAAATCGTGTTCCAAGTTTTGTTTCGTCAATTAATAATAATATATTTGAATCAAAAGTATTAAATATACATATTTACGAAAGAGTGGTATTGTTGAAGTGTCATTTCAATAGTGTAATCCGGCCTTTCCTCCTGTCATAAAAAAGACGAACGCCGCCATGCGCTTTAAAACAGATGAATGGAAAAGCAAGCTTTGAACACGGGGTCCGCATGCATGCGACATAAATATTTGTCAATGCTGACATAAAGACGACATAATGTTAGGAAAAACAGGAATTAATTGTTACTACAGACGGAACTGCGTTCCTACTTACCGGCAGAATTGACGTCTTGAGTCAGCAAACTTGAAACAAATGCACAACACAAACACACCACACATTTTCCCGATCGGAACTGGTCGTCAAGACAGCAGCACGCTAGTTCCGTCAATCGCCACTGGGACCGCGCGTGGTCGGAGCAGTCTATTCCTCCCACGGGGGAGAAGTGTGCCTCCATATTCCTCGTTCCAAAAACATTTCTCCATCGCGGGAAATATTTAAAAGTGTTGCATATTGGAAAATTAAACTTAAAATAAAATTTAAACAAGTATAATAATATTTCCTTATTGCAAGACTTTTCGTTTATGATCAATTTGATATAATTACGTTAGTACAGATAAGAATAAAAGTATTATTCTTGGAACTATAAAGGTTGTAACAATTCTGATATTTGTGAAAAGTAATAAAATTACAAAGCTGAAATCTTCTACAGCAAGATTTCTTAAGTGCTCAACTCCACACAACTCAAATTAACAATATGAATACCTTTCACTTTCAAGTGAATGCATATTAAAGTTTGCCTTTTATTACACGCTGAACTGCATGAGGTCCACAGTAACAGTTCATTCTCTCTCGTTTGTTATTAATGAGTGACAAAATGTAAACTTCAAGAATGTCGGTCTCTAAACAGAGCACAATAATTTCAATGTACTTCATTCTTTCAGCTGCGCCATTTACTTACAAATAGACTACATATAATTAATAGTATTGTAATTATGATGGCGATGATGGAATAAATACCGATAAAATTAACTCGGTAAAAACTTATCCTCACCCTCACTACAGCTTTAAGCTCACGCTGTTTCTTGGGGTTCAAACTTCGGTGCTTTTGTAAGAGGGCAGTAGGCCTACTATTTAAAATTGAATGTTCGTCTTCTGCTTCTTACTTTATTATCTGGACTTTCCATTGCGTAGAGCGGTCTTTACTCGAGTTCTTATATTAAATGTTGTATTTCTTAAATTGTACTTGCTATTTGGGAAAAGGAAATTGTACCAGAACAATGGAAGGAGTCTATAATTGTACCTATTTTTAAGAAGGGGAACAAGACTAACCGTAGTAACTTTTGAGGAATATCACTTTTGCTGACGTCGTACAAAATTTTGTCCAATATTCCTTTGAGAAGATCACCTCCGTACGTAGATGAAATTATTGGGGACCATCAGTGCGGTTTTAAGCTCAATAGATCGACTATTGATCAGATTTTTTGTATTCAACAGATACTGGAGAAAAATTGGAGTATAAGAGTACAGTACATCAGTTATTCATAGATTTCAAAAAGGCATATGACTCGGTTAAGAGAGAAGTTTTATATGATATTCTTATTGAATTTGGTATTCACAAGAAACTAATTCGATTAATTAAAATGTGTTTCAGTGAAACTTATAGCACAGTCCGTATAGGCCAGTTTCTATCTGAGGCTGAGACGTAGGTGGGAGGATAATATTAAAATGGATTTGAGGGAGGTGGGATATGATGATAGAGAGTGGATTAATCTTGCACAGGTTAGGGACTGATGGCGGGCTTATGTGAGGGCGGCAATGAACCTTCGGGTTCCTTAAAAGCCATTTGTAAGTAAGTAAATAATAATAATAATAATAATAATAATAATAATAATAATAATAATAATAATAATAATAATAATAATGGCTTTATTTAGGCCTATAATTGACGACATGATAAAGAACTCAATTGCTACGATGAGTGTAAAACGTGTAATTACAAGTACTGTAATTATCTGTCTTTTGCAAGATTTTTCTTTTACAATCTTGAAGGAATTAGATGCAAAAACTGATGATTCTTAAGTACAGTAGACTACTGTAAGAGGCGAAAACCATTATATTGGTGGTTATTCTCTGTTGTCATGGATGGCAAAGAAAGGGAATGGTGCTGATATTTTTTTTACAGCATAATTTTCTTTTTCTATCATGTTTCACCTCGTTTCATACAGACATATAATCCACTATGTTGTAGGGAAGGATATATTTTTGGACTGAAACTTGACAGGCACACATTTCGGGCCTTCTTGTGGTCAGCAAAGCCACAGCTGAAACAAAACAGGACCGCGCATGTCTGAGGACAAACACTCAGAGACCCATGGACGGAACATAGTTTTCTTCTTACGTATAACACAAACCAAAAATACGATTCTAAATATGTTGATTTTGTAAGTCATTATTGTGACATGGTTTAAAATGGTGTTAAGAAAACTGTTAATATTTTTCAGCAGTAATGACATTTTACGAAAGAAAAAAAAAACAAAAGATCAGATCAAAAATTGTAATTAACAATAACTAGGCCTACCACACTTCAACAGGTTTCTGACTTCTTATATGAACCGTTCAGAGCAGAAGTGGTGTAAGTTAAAATTGGGTAATGAGGTTTAAAGTAAAAATTCTGTAAAATACAGCGCAAAATAGCAATTAATATGTCCTTCGTGCTCTCCACTGACTACTAATAGTTTAAACAAATTGAATATTAATTGCTACTTTGCGCTGTAGTTTACAGAATGTTTACTTTAACCCTCATTACCCATTTTTGACTTACACCACTTCTGCTCTGAACGGCTTATATATCGACTGTAAAATTACGTATAATATTAATCATTAAAGAGAGGCATAATATGAAGAAAATTTTGTTAAAATATTAAATTTATTTTGGCAATATTATATATATTAGTGCTAAAATATCTTTATTCGAAAACACTTTGGAGTAGGTTTACATTATTATTTATAAAAAAAAAGCCCTCAGAGACCAATAGTTCTGTCTATATTTACGTTATATGCTACAAAATAAAATGCAATAAATCTGCATAATGAACCATTTTTCAGCATCATCAAACCCTTCCCCAAATGCAAGAACTAAGTAACTCGATTTTTTACACTGAAGAGAATTAAAAAAAATACTTCTTACATTGACTTGACTAAACACTGGTTACAATACAACATAACTAACTTTTCTATATTTTCTGGCAAAAGACTACATATTCTGTCAGTTATTAATATTGTTTTGTCAGTTGTTAATATCGTTTTGTACGACGAAGAAGATCACTCTACATCACTTGAAGTAATGGGAGCATACTCGTATCTGTATCTTGCTATACAGTATTCGGTAGCTTAATAAGTTTAATATTTTCTGGTATTTCACTGTTCTTACCTTCAAGCGCCTCACTAACATGATAGGATGGAATGAGTGTCTTTTTCAAACGTTTCCTCGAAAACATCTTTATTGTTTCCTTATAATATTGCAGTAATGTCTGTAAAGCTTGGCTCAGTGCTAGTTACATGTAATATTACTGGAGGAGAGAAAAATCGTACAAAGTATGAATATATGTAAATACATGATGAATCGTAAGTAATGTCGTTAATTTTAAGGGGTTATTCTTTGAGATATTTCAAACAAAAAAGTTTAATACAATTTTGCTCGTTTTTGCTTCCTTTCGAGAAAAAATTTATTTTATAGAAAATATTTCATAGCATATTTTGGGAAAGCTACTGAATTCTTAATATGCTCAGTCAATTTAAGGAAGAAGTTTATTATGATAATAAATGATATAGTTTTGTCCTTTAAATGTCCTGAACAAACGTAACATTTCATTCTGAAAAGGAATTTTAAATGTTATATTTGTTCGGATCAAATTTCTGCACATTTAAAGAACAAAACTAAAATTCTTTCAATCAATTACTGTATTAAACGTGTGTGCAAAAGGTTGGAATTTTTAAGTAAGAGGGAAAGGAAGGTATCCGTGGTTTGAAATTTATCCGAAATTTTTTATATCAGTTTCAGACTTGATTTTTATTATGTTAATTGATTTTAATAATAATTTTAGTAAAGCCTAAAGTAAGCATAGACCTACTTGTATAATTGTATTTATGTGATACAAAGCCCTTAAATAGAATTTGTGTTTAGATGTAATATCATTTAGAGAAAATAAAGTTTTAAGTTCAGCATTAATATTATTACATATTAAACACTGCGGAAGGCTCCGGACACCCAAGACCATCGTTTTCCTAAGCCCTTGTATCTTCTGGTATTTAAGGACGTCGTAACAATAGTTATTTCAGGGTACTTTGCATATACTGATGATGTTAATAGCGATGGGCACTACCTGCCACCTAGCGGCAAAATAACTTTTTTCATTACTCGCACATAAGCGCTGATTGAGCAGGCAGTGTAAGCAGCCATAGCATGCGATCCAGCAAGCAGTGGATTGAACCTAGTCACTTAGATATAGTGTTAAAAAGGTAAGGAAAGTGTAATTTTGTATCGTACTGTGTAGGCCTATGTGGACAGTAATAAAAACGAAGTACTTAATAATTAGTATTAGGCCTATATATATTTGGTGCTAAACCTAATATAACAAACAATTTTCTTCTAGAGGATTACGCTTCACTGTAGGGACCCTCGCATCCTTGATTTTGTATTCAAACAGTGTTAAGTTTCATATCACTTCTTCTCTTTCGTACAGCTCGACTAATTGTTCCGTTTCACGCTCTAACCATTTTCTTGAGCGAGATCTTTCAACGCTCCGCTATCCGCTGCCATTTTTAATTCATACTCATATCCGAGCAGACTCGTAAAAGTTGAGCACGGTCCTAGCCAACTCGGCTGTCGGTGTCCGAGTGCTCTCGTATTACCTGTTGCTACGATACGAATAGCGTCCGAGTGACTATGCGAGCAATTTCGGTCCGATTGTACTCGTAACGGCTTAACTACATGTGGGTACGATCACAAGAAGACGAGAGAAATACAAGAAGAATACGAGAAGAACAATGGGGAAATACTAGAAGAGCAAGGGGAATACAAGGAGAACGAGTGAATAATAAGAACAAGCGGATAACAAGGGGAAAGCAAGGCAAACAAGGTGAATGCTAAGGAAACAAGGGGAACAGAATTCGGAAAAAAGGAAATATAAGGAGAACAAAGAGAGGGCGTTGCATGTTTATGTGATGGTGAATTCATAAGTTATTCCCCCATACCTAGTGAGGAGAAAGACTTGTTCTACGTCAAAAAACAACATGCCGAAACCATTTTGTCAGTACTATGAACACTGAAAGTCTGCATTTGTATTAAAATATGACTGATAGAGTTTAGGCAACATTAAGATACATGGTTTGTATGCGGAAACTAAGAGGAAGACACAAAATAGGAAGGATTGGGGAATGCTGGGTTTGCAGTGAAAGACTTGCCATTGGGCAGAAAATTATTAATATAGGCCTATATTATTTTAGCAAGCAAAAAGTGGAATAATTAAAAAACCAAATTATAAATATAGAATAGACATCATTATACAGTAATATCTCCTTTTCTACCCTGCAGTGTTTGAAGTCTAATTGTCTCATTTTTCTAATAAATTTCCTGATTTGTCTATTATCTGCCTGCAGACTCAATAGAATGGCTTTGCACAAATATTTGCATCATTCGAAATTTAACAGAGATTTTAAGCAGATTGTAATTTTTCCTCGATCAGTTTATTTCATGGATCATAGGACTTCAACTTTTGCTTCTCTTCCAACAAAAAGGCATTCCAAAGATTTTAACGCCCCGTGAAGATACATCGCCCCTTGCTGTATTTGAATAAATATTTCCGAATAGAATGACATTTATGACAGCCATCAGGCAGCAAAGAAACTTAGGGCCGATTTTACCACCCGTACTTAAATTTAAGTCTTCATTAAATCTTGGCTTAACTAAGACTTAGCCAAAGTTGCATTTCACACTCAATTATTAAGGACAGATTAGCGCGCTAAGTAAGACTTACAGTAGGTTTCATGTAGAATTAGCTTTTTTTTTTAACACATGCCACATTTACAATCTGTCTACAAAAGACAATAAGTGAATATTATAATAGGATATGACATGAGTGGAGATGTTATCCCATGACAACACTTCAAAAGAAAAATAACAATGTTTCAAATAGCTGTATTAAAAATGAATGGAAGGTCAAGAGCATTGGTCCTTTTAAGTCTTCTTATTTCTTGACTATTATCCAGCAAATTTAATGCATGATGATGGGATGTTGATTTAATCGGTGCAGGTATTTTTTACTGAATTTAGAAATTTCTTCTTTCACAGTTGAAATGTTGAGGTCACGATGAATGACATCATTACGGACATACCATGGTGCATTGACAATGGAACGTAAAGTTTTAGTTTTAGACTGATACCTCTGCAATATTTCAATGTTTGAGTTGCTAGCAGTTCCCCACAGTTGGATGCCGTATATCGAGATTGGTTTTAGTATGACTTTATAAACAAGAAGTTTATTTTCTAATGACAGTTTTGATTTAGGTCCCAATAACCAATAAATGTTTGTTTTAAAATTTAATTCTTTACGTTTAGTTTCAATATGTTTACGCCAATGTAGAATTAGCTAAGCTCAGTTTCGGTGAAATCGACCTCATGATGACGTATTAAAACGCACTATAAGGTCATGGAAATAATAATATTGTGCGGGAAATTTTCACAAACTAAATATTTATTTTTTTATGAGAAGCCATTTCTAAAACGTATGTTGCGATATAACTTCGTATATTTTATGTTACGCAAGTGCTGATACAAAATAGGTCAATTTATCTTGAAAGGACACACAGATTCACTGCCAAGCTGCCACACATCCCGCTTTCCTTACACAATTTATACGAAGCCAGACTATATTGCATAAGCACACAGAACAGTTGACTGCTACGCTGCGAGATTGTGTTTTGTTTTGCTTTGGTAACAATTGAATCCGCAGCGGCGGCGGATTTCATTGCCATGGAGAAGGAGAATAAACAAACGTGGCTAGCTTTTGTGTCTGAAAGTGAATCTCGTTTTATTTCGCGAGCTGCGTGATAAAATTTGAAGTCTGTGATTTACATTTTATTTCGTGGAGTTCGAAAATATAGCGGAGCTTGTTGTGTGACGGTTGCTACCGTGTTGACCAAGGTGGGATAATTTCTTGCATGATGTTTCTCGTGTTCTCAAGCAGTAAACGTTTTTTATCGCACCACATTCCAGATCAATGATTTCGAAACAGCTTCAAACACCAAGGTAACCTTTTATGGTTCTCTTCTTTTATGATATCCTATTATCCAGTTGCAAACCTGTTGCTCGTGATCATCGCGAGACCTGCGAATAGTTATCATAAGTAAGTACCTATATTTTGTATGACATTCGATTTAAGTCCGTCATTTTGTCACATTTATACTGCATGGACTATCTCAGAACTAATCAAGAGAGATTTCCAACTAAAATGATTATATTTTTATCTAATAAAACGTGTTGTGGAGCATGATATACGGCACCACTTATTTCTTGTGAATTACCTAAACGGTATTATATTTTATTTTGCGGATTTTCATAAATTGATGCTACAATATCAGTAAATGAAATCTCGCATGAACTATAATAATTTTGTTGGGCCACCTGTGCTTATCTTCTTAATTAGTTTTTTTTATAACATTAACGTTTTCGATACTACTTATGTATCATCATCAGATGTTAGTGCATTATGTTGACAATATGTAATGAAAACCTAGCCTCATGGTGTTTTATGAATTTACTATTTGGTTTCATATTACTTATCGTAATGTCTAAGCCTTGTTAGAGTTAACATAGTGGTTGTTCGTTGTGATTTCTTAGCCTAGGTCAGTGTTTCTAGTTCACAATAAAATACAATTAAAATGCGATGTAAAATACAATAAGACTAAGTTTAAACAATTTAAAAACACTATATAAAATATAACTTGTGAAGTTCTATGTGAGCTTGTTGGAATGGCTGTGTTGGTCAATCGTTTATGTCGTTAAATAGGGCGATTTCTGCTGGTTCTAATTCAAAATCATTGTCTAGAAAACGGAACACTTTTTGAAGTCGCTGAATTTCTGTAGTTGTCTATGCTGTATGTTGTTATATTGGATCCTGCAATGTCTGTGATGCCTTAGAAAAAAGATGATATTTCATCAACTTCCGAGCTTTAATAAATTTCAGATCTGAAATAGTAACTCAACGTTAACGTAACTCGTTCGTTTAATTTACGTATATTCAAAAGCTTTGTTGCAAATACATTATTATTATTATTATTATTATTATTATTATTATTATTATTATTATATTAGAGAAAGGAGTGCAAGAACGGGATTGAGAAGATAGAGAGAATTGGAGAAAAAATAAGAACGTAGGACATTGGTCACAGGAAGCTGTGGTATTATATCGTAAGCCTATTTGTACTAAAATAATAAAAATAATAATAATAATATTTATTATTATTATTATTATTATTTATTTTATTATTTTTTTTTTTTTTGGTCCAGAGTGCACTTATGTTCAGGAGAAAAAGTGATATGTCGTTCGACCACAGTTAAGATTTCTAATAAAATACAGTAGAACCTCTATTACCCCTGGTAATGAAGGGGGTGGACTGGACGGTTAATCGAAAAAATCGGATAATCCGTACCATAAAATATTTTCATAAATCCATACTACAGTCTCACAATTTCCTCCATAGGGCTGTGTTTAGCATGCTAGATAGTGGATCAGAAGTGCACCATTTTAATTCTGGTTGTCAACGACGGGTTTATAAGGGCCAAGGAAATTCCTTATGAACGTTGTTTACGGAAGGATAGGAATAGCAGAGAGCTCTTGTTGTAGATCTACATACGTTATACACTTTATCATTATTTTTCATTAAATCGCGCACAATTGTAACGCCAATCACGTATTCTGATGCGAAATGAGCTGCGGTTTCTCTTTTTCCAAACCTCTCAATTATTTGCATTTTATTTCGATACTTAGCAAAACACTTTTGACACCCGTGGAAGATATTTTGCATAGAAGTTATAAAGTACGGGCATTCGAAGAGTGGAACAAGGACTGAATGCTGCACAGGATTGCTAGATAGCTATTGTGCGGAATTTCTTGGATCTATTTCTTTGAAAGCAGGTAGTGACTATTTTACAAGTTGTAAAAAACATATTCAAGTAACTGTTCTTATTGCATGCAGTAGTATCATCTAAAGGTAAAGGCTTGTAATAAAACACTCTAGAGAAAATAGGTACTAATATAAGCTACTTATAGTACTAAGTTTCTTACATGTTTATTTCCGCAGTAAGGAAAGAAAGAAAGAAAAGAGTCACAGAAAGACAGTCGGATAATCCGCTGATCGGTTAATAGGGTGACGGATAATCGGAGTTCTACTGTAAAACTACACATAAATTGCATCACGTGGAAGATACCCACGTTATCTTTCAGATATGTAGCCAGAGATCGTCGTAGATATTATTCCAACATATTATTAAATATTATGACATTAAGGGGCATGTAGTGGATTTATGTTCAGGAATGTTTTTTTATCCAGTGCCACCAGGTTGCCATTTGATATTTCTGGTGTCTCCTGGTAGTGGCTTATTTGTAACCCACTTCTGAGGTAGGGGCGCCTGAAAGGTGGAGTTACACTGCCCCGATAATATTATGATTATAAAGTGCCAGAAGAGATCTTAAACGTAAGCGTAATCTAATTTCCAGACCATGAACGAACACAGGAATATTCCCCCTTTAAGGAAAAACTCATGTGTTCTAACCGGGGATCGAATCCGGGACGTAATGAACTGTAGTCAGAAGCTCTGACCACTAGCCCATGAGGCTGGTCTGTTCAGAAATGTAGAACCTAATTATATGCAATTTTAAGTTTTCATACTTAAGGCGAATGGTGAACATTGCAGTGCCTGGACATTAGATACTATAGAATACAATAAATAAGATGAAAAAATACAAGTATAATACAAATCCACTATTTCGTACTGTATTTATTACGAAACTAAACATTAAAAAGCGAAAATGTTTTTAACCTATAAAATACGAATGTCCTATCTCTACTATAATATCAGTCTAATATATTCAGTCACGAAGCTTGAGTTGTGAGGGTGCTAGGAACAATAGACTGTGCCGATACTACTTCGCATTGTCTGTAATGAGGCGATATTAGCGATCCTAGTGGTTAGCAACTATCTATGGATGCATATTTATTACGTATTGAGCTTCGTGATTGTATATACTAGACTGTGATAATATCTTGTATTTCTATATAAAATTCTCAGTTCATATCTCGTTTTACAATTATTTTGATTATGTGTTAGCAATTTTGTAATTGCAATAATTCTCTCTAGTTTATTATTATTTCATGCATCTTGTTACACTCCACAATTGTGGCACTGCACCATCATCTATCTATTCTATGTTACGAACTCATTGCATTCCTGTTGGTTCGCGGTCCACATGTTGGCAGCCCCTGGAATGCAATGCTGGAAATGCCTTCATGCGTTCCTGTCCCTGAATGGGTCCTGTGTTTCGCGTTAAGGCAAACTATTTTAACGAACTCACTTCCGGCGTGCGGTGAGAGACCAAGTATTCCGATGAATTTATGAGGAGGAGGGGTGGACAAACTGAACACCGATAACTTCATTAACGACCGTTACGTAGTACATGTATCAAGTAATATGAGGTAGCATCATACTGTAGTTTGCCAAATAAAATTGCATTACTAAATTTATTACTTATACTGTGGCATATTTCTTAATTACTAGATAAATCTACATATTAATATTCACAATTAATTATGTTTACCATACAAACTCTCAGTTTTTATTTTTATACAGTAAGATTGTAAGCTAAGTACTATCCAGTTCTATGACGCAAGTACTGAATGGCGTCATGGACAACGTGACCAGACGTTTCGGTTTTACCGGGACAGTCCCTACTTTCGGATGTTTTGTCCTCAGTGTCCCGAACAGTTTCTCGAGATTCATAAATGTCACGCTTTCTAAAATCGATTTCTCGCTCATTAGAAGAGTAACTGAATTTGCACCGAATTTACAGATATAAAAACCTTCTCCGACAACGCCTTATTGATTAGTAAGATAAATATTGTGTTAAAATAATCACATTTCAACTTAAATATGTTATCTCTCCTATTTCTGGCAATTACTGTATAGTGATAATAATGTAACCAACAAAGTTTGTGAATAAATAGTTTTCGGTTGTGTCATTGCTACTTTGTCTTGGTAGCATGTGCTTCTTATTCTCAGTATAATTGTGACTATAACAATTGTGAGTTTTCGTTAATAAGGTAATTCCGGGAGAGATGCCCCATGGGGAGAGTCGCCCCACACTCCTTTTCTTCTTATCTCAAAACCTCTAGGGACTAGACCTTGGCACCATTTGTTTAGTTCGTGTATGGCCCTCGAACGGCAAACAGTGCAATTTTTTTACCGTTTTTTATGTGTGAAAAGTGAATAGAAAAAGTAAGTGCTGTTTTTCGCAGCCTTTGTTATAATATTTATACTTTTTCAAAATTCGTAATTTGGATAAATGGCTATGTATATGTCGCTTAATTCAAGTACATGCATTCTACTGCATCCTAAAATAAAAAATAAAGCAATTGTCCATTACGGTTACTCTTATATACATAAGGCGTAATGATCATGTTCCACCTGTTTGTGAGAGAGACGCCCCATGTGTTTAGGAGTAATATTACCAACATAAGTAATTATTATAAGTGTCCTTGCTGCACTTATTAGAATTTTAATTGAATTATTATATTAGAATACAATTATGATATATCAGAGGCCAACAAATTTTGAAGGGTGACCAAATTTGCTTGAGGGTCACATATTTTCAAAAGGTGTCCAAAGTTGAGATCCATCACAATTTTAAGGAATACCGTTATCCTAAATTTGTTGCAGCGACATTTTCATGAGGTGCCCGAAGTTGAGGGCCTTAAAATTTTAAGGGGTGTCCAAAGTTAAGTTTGAGGGACAGAATTCACTAACAGAATTAGTCAACGGAATCTCAGAAATTTCTTCAATCCCACTGTCACTTTTGGGGAATTGGGAATTAATGAAGCATCGCGTTGTTACAAAATTATTTCGAGAAGAATCCACCGGCGAAAATCTAGTGGAGTTTTCAAGAAACATCCAATAGCTGCAATTCTTCCTAGAGCGAAAACTTGAGTTATCTGTCAGGCAGTCAGAAGGATCATCCATTTCTCTCAAGAAGTCAAGGTGTGTCGAGACGAGAAGTCAAGCAGTATTTTGACCCACTGAAAGCCACAATTTGTAGGAAAGCCACAGAACATCTATAAAATGGAGGAGAGTGACATCCAACTAAACAATGTACCAGAAAAATGGTTGCGAAAAAGGGATCCAAAAATGTTCAAGTCCTAACTTTAAGCGAGAAAGGTGGAAATGTTTCGGTCATAGCATGTTTCAATGCGGAGAATCCTGGCAAGATAATGTTAATTTTGGATGAACATTTAGCACACTTAGATAACATAAAATGCTAGAATGAGGATAATGAATCACAATCGTTTGCCTCCCAACCTGTGCAGCTCAGGCACTTCAATCTCTTGATCGCTCATATTTCAATCCTCTCAAACATTATTTCAAGAGAGAATCACAAGAATGGATGGTTTAAAAAAGAACACACCTGCAAGCCTGACTATCCATTGGGAAAGCATAGGCAAATGCTGCGTTGGTAGTAATAGATAGGTACATTTGGATTTCCGCTAGACGTTTGTATCCTTTCAATCCAGGTGTAGTTCCTGAGCATTTCTTCAGTATTTATAACGCATCAATCAATAACAAAGCTGTAAAAATTCCTTTCTGTGCCTCTTCAGGAAATCTCAAAGAAAAGAAAACTTTACCGGCTATAAGTTGTAATGATAACGGGATAATATTTTGTAATTTCGTCTCAAGTGCCACAATAGCAAGTTCAGCTACTCCTTCCAAATACCTCCATGAAATAAGCTCCGTGCCAGTAATATCTTTTGCTGTGAACAAAAGAAAGCGATCGGTAGAACTCGTTACAGGTGGAGGTAAAAATGGAAACACCATCTTTGAAAGCCTCCCGGTACCAAGAAACACAACGTCAAATTCTTCAAAATCTGGTAGACGCAGAAGACGCTCTTTTGGAGAAAATATGAAGAACGTGCCAACAAATGAAACAAATGTAGACAGTGCTCACTGAATTTCATGTCTCTCATTCATCTTCATCTCATTCCATAGACATATTAGGTAATGACACATGTCTTCGTCCGCTTGCAGGAGGGGTGTCTTCAACGAAACCGTCTCTGAGTTTCAAGTCTTTCGCAATATCTCTGTCAGGATTCATTCCTTAAGAGCACTTTCGAGGGCGCTTCGACACCTTAGAACAGGGCTGGGCACCAAGAGCGAATTCTACTCTCTCGCGGGGAGCCATATGACTTCTCTTCAAACCCTTTCTTCCCCGCCGAATACCGCGCAACGTTGGTGCCGTGGCGGATGAATATTAAGCGTCCCCGTATAGAGTTTGGATTCGCTCCCGGTGCCCAGCCCGGCCTTAAAATGACTGTTGGAATGAATTCTGTGTTGCTTGGCCACCTTGGCGGTAAGAACTTAGGCGCAGGGATGTAGGGCCTATTGGTTGGGGGTGTCATGCGTCCGGTAGGCTGGTACAACTCATTCTCATTCATCCTATAATTCGAGGTGCATAATAGGCCACTGTCGAGCCGATGTGGTGAAGGGTCGTCCCTAACCGCCCATAGCCACTCAATATTCCTGCTGGTGCTGCTGCTGCTGCTGCTACTACTACTACTACTTCGAAAAATCATGGTGACTTATTTATTTATTTATTTATTTGCTTATTTATTTATTTATTTATGCTCATAGTTTTTTAAAATATTTTTTTCCCATTAGGCCTACTTTCTGTAGATGCAAAGTATCGACTTGTCACTTTTTTTTTTCTTGAATCAGCGAACATTGTCTAAACATCGGCAAATAAAACTGTGTTTAAAATAATTTTATTTCACTTAAGATGATGTCTTAGTTACATTTTCCATTCTGAAACAGCTGCGTCCATGTACCTATTAATTAATTAAAAAGTTTCGACGACATGCAGCTTAAGACATTTCCTTTGTAATAATATTAAATTGCATCTATCTTATCATTTGAAGAGTCCACTGCAAAAATTATGGATGTCATTTGGAATACATTTTGCAGGAGAAGCAATTGAAAGTTTGAAATGCTTAGCGCTCAAAGCTTAACTGTGATTTTCCGATCATTACTGGCCAATGAGTATCAGTGTTAATGCCATATAACTCTGTATGTACATTCTATATGTCTTAAGCTATGTATTGACAGTCTTGGTTCATTTTCGACAAGAAAGTGACATCCATCATTCTTGCAGTGGACTCTTCATTTGAGTATCCATTATTTGCCGTGCTATTATTTCAAATAATAATTTATTTCTTCTTATACAATCGAATGCTTCAACATAATTTCCAAACAAAATGTGCGTTCTGCATTCATGATATTTATGAATTATTTATTTTTGTTATGAATATAGCTACAATCTGAAGCTGATCTTTCTTTGTAAAAACCATCCTGTTATACATAACATGAAAGATTCTGAGATAGTATTCAATTTTTCAGTTATTAATTTCACGTATACGTTTCTTAAGTACTATTTAATAAACTAATTCCTCTGTAGTTTATTATTGCGTTGCCTTTTTTACTCTTAAAATTTGGAAATATTGTTGCTTTCTTCCAGATGTCAGGTATTAGCTAGTATTCCAATATACAGGGTGATTCACGAGGATTTACCGTCCTTTACGGATCTTATTTCCGAAGACATTCTGAGCAAGAAATGTCATATAAACATGGGTCCTCTTCTCAATATTTACAGAGTTACATTTCGTTATTGGAATGCATTGCTGTGAACGCGTGATCTTAGTCAGCGTGCAGTCAGCAGCCAGCGCGAGCGCTACGGAAATCGAAGACAGCCATATGCAGTTACGTAGAGCGACGAGTGCCGTTCACAAGCGTGCGGCCAAGTGTACTCAAGCGGACGGCGACATTTTTTAAAAATGTGTTGTAAACTCTCCAAGACTGTAAATGAGGATGCAAAACTGA
Source organism: Periplaneta americana (assembly GCF_040183065.1). NCBI lineage: Eukaryota > Metazoa > Arthropoda > Insecta > Blattodea > Blattidae > Periplaneta > Periplaneta americana. The sequence continues at coordinate 108,607,150 of NC_091122.1, read as the reverse complement.
ACTGCAAATAATAAGTCGGTGGAAGTGGTGTGATTGGTAATTTATTGTTGTGATAAGTGCCTAAGAATAGTGTAAGACTCCACATTTTACAGTCAAGTGGCATTAATGACAGTAGGGACTTAAGACCTTCATACGTGCCAGCCGAATCTACCGCCAGGAAATCCACCTGATATTCATTTCTGCTAGAGAATGAGTAAATTCCAGAGTTATAATGCGGCCGAAAGAATTAGGCCTAAGACCAATGGTGAGAACCCATAACACCAACGGGAAACGAACCTGCGACCGAATTTAGTTAATGGAAAGTACATTTTAAATATTTTTCGTAAGTAACTTAATTATATTTGACGTACATAATCCCCGAATATATAATTTTATTAACCAATCGCGGATACTTCACTTTTCGTCATTCACTCATATGAAGCCAGTTGTGTAGACGTAGACCAATTTGCCGACAGAGTCATCGCCCAGGGTGCATCATAGGAGGCAGGTTACGCTATACCCGAGATGATGAGGTGATGATGGAGATGCAGTGAAACCGGAACTCCGGGAGAAAACTCCTGTGCTACTGGACCACGGGCTTGCCCAACACAAGTTATAAATCGGGGGTACGCCGGAGATCGAACCTGGTCCAAAGCATTATAAGTCCAACGCTCTATCCATTAGGAATTAGGCCATCGTGGCGGCTTTCTCCGGATACATTAATTCATAGATACTTAAAGTCAACAAAATCTAACCAATAACTTAGGAAATATCAAGGTACATTAAAAGACAAAGCTACTTCTTCCGTATTAAGTATAGAGTACTGAAAACGTACATTTTTTGCTTAAAGTTTCAAATATATTTTGTAGCATCATAACACGTCCCTTTTTTACCTTCATTACGAATAAGTAAAAGAAACCTGTCGATTCAACTGTGCAGATTTTATTTTAAATATATTTTGTAGGATTATAATACGTTTCTCTTTTTCTACTTTTATTACGAATAAGTAAAAGAAACCTGTCGATTCAATTGTGCAGATTTCATTTTAAATATATTTTGTAGCATTATAACACGTCCTCAATTTGTACTTCTATTACAAATAAGTAAAAGAAACCTGTCGATTCAATTGTGCAGATTTTATTTTAAATATATTTTGTAGCATTATAATACATTCTCAATTTGTACTTTTACTATCAGTGAGTAAAAGAAACCTGTCGATTCAACTGTGCACATTTCATTTTAAATATATTTTGTAGCATTATAATACGTCCTCAATTTGTACTTTTCTTACAAATAAGTAAAAGAAACCTGTCGATTCAATTGTGCAGATTTTATTTTAAATATATTTTGTAGCATTATAATACATTCTCAATTTGTACTTTTACTACGAGTGAGTAAAAGAAACCTGTCGATTCGACTGTGCACATTTCATTTTAAATATATTTTGTAGCATTATAATACGTCCTCAATTTGTACTTTTATTACGAATAAGTAAAAGAAATCTGTCGATTCAACTGTGCAGATATCTTTTTAAATATATTTTGTAGAATTATAATACGTCCTCTTTTTGTACTTTTATTACAAATAAGTAAAGAAACCTGCCAATTCAACTGTGCAGATATCTTTTTAATTATATTTTGTAGAATCATAATACGTCCTCAATTTGTACCTTTATTGCAAATAAGTAAAGAAACCTGCCGATTCAACTGTGCAGATATATTTTTAAATATATTTTGTAGAATTATAAATCGTCCTCAATTTGTACTTTTATTACGAATAAGTAAAAGAAACCTGTCGATTCAACTGTGCAGATTTGATTTTAAATATATTTTGTAGCATTATAAAACGTCCTGTTTTTGTACTTTTATTACAAATAAGTAGAGGAAACCTGCCGGTTAAACTGTGCAGACTTTATTTTAAATATATTTTGTAGCATTATAATATGTCCTTTTCTTTTTGCCTTTTATTACGAATAAGTAAAAGAAACCTGTCGATTCAAGTGAGCAGATTTTATTTTAAATATATTTTGTAGCATTATAATACGTCCTCTTTTTGTACTTTTATTACTAAAATGTAAAAGAAACCTGCCGATTTTATTTTAAGTATATTTTTTAGCATTATAATACGTCCACTTTTTTTGCCTTTTATTACAAATAAGTAAAAGAAACCTGCCGATTCAACTGTGCAGATTACACAAACAGAAATTATATGAGTGCTTTGTGTGGAATAATTTATGAATTTCAATTATACTGGAGAAATAAGCTATGGGAAGCGGAATTGGTAAATTTGCGGTCGGTATTTCGACTTCCTTACAGCTCATGATATCGATCTCCGGCAGTGCATTAATAAGTGTTTACCAGCACAGCAGATCGACACTGCCACATGTTTGCGCAGTGGCGTAACTTTTAAATTAGCTGTGACAACAACGGAACAAACAGTGCGTGGCACCGGGGTCAACTATTTATCACATCCATGCCACATTATGCAGAGGGTTTGGCTTCCAATAAGTCAAGCATATCTATTGGAGGAATAATGTATAAACTACCGGCACGTCACTCGATGATATTCTCTCCTTTATATCAAATATCACTTAAAGAGGAAAGACATTATCAATCATTACATCCGAGATAGTTTTCTCCAATGACAATAACAGGAGAAAATAAACGGTGGCATATAAATTACACATACTGAGTGTAAGCTTAAGTGAAATAACCTTCCAGACTGAAAGAAACGATAGGGTACACTTAAATTAATTGAAAACCTTTATTACGTTTAGTGATTAAATTAACGGTTAATAGGGATATATTATGTGAAATTTTACCGTTAGATGGCAGGAGCGTTCCATGCGGCACAACATGTTGTAGGGCTATATTATGTCATACGCTACAATTCATTAAGTTCTCCCGTTTGTTAGTTTTCTGCGCATGTCAAAATTATATTTATAACACTGGCCACCACACATTTTGGTGCCTCAAATGTTAGACCTGTACCTGAGTATATTCGACTCGCTGATTCCAAAAATTGCACCAGTTTTCCCCTATAGTCTAAATGCCATATATCTCTATTCACTCTGGTCGGTCGTCAAAATTCAAGATATTTTATGGTACTGTTTTAATTAATCTCTTTGTAGCATGAAAGAAATATATTAAAAATTATAATAAACGTGAAATACACTAAATATACTTACTTGAAACTAAAAGCATGAGTTTATGATACAAACATTCCAGTCATTGGACACAGAAGAGGCTTCTTTTGTAGTAAGACTTCCGAGAGTGGGATCTGCCAGGACAATCCCACATAATGTTCCAACAGTAATCTGCCATCATATTGTGTGCATCCCGTCTTTCTTGGTATCTACCTTCTATTGTTTTTATGTATTGGTGAAATCTTTCACCTGGTTCTTCGCTTAAGTCACCAAGGTTCTCTGGAAAACGATCTAAATGAGTGTGCAGAATATGGACTTTAATGCTCATTTTACATCTAAGTCTGTTGAAATGAAAGAGCATATTATCCTCTACTAATTCAGTATACTTGCCTGCTTTCTTGTTGCCAAGGAAGTTTTCACAGGGAGAACAAATGAAGATCAGACACAAGATTATATTTCATTAATAAATTGATTCTACGAAATGTGCATCATTTATGAGCTGCCTGATCGTGGACCATCGAAAATTTCTGCTTCAGTTTTTCCGGGGTAAGTCCAGGCAATTTATGCGCTATGTATTCAAAACACGAACCATTTTTATTCACAGTCTTCAATTTATATTTTATGTGTAATAGTGACAATTATTCTGTCTCGCGTTAACAAAGGTGCATTTATAACAATGTACTCTCCAATCACAATATCTTCCCTTAGAAGCCAATCCTTTTTTTATCCAATGCACATGTTTGGCCCTACTATCCCAAAGGCATAGAAAGTAAGGATATTCTGACTAGCCACTTCGTTGATTTTTTATTTTATTGGGTTATTTTACGACGCTGTATCAACATATAGGTTGTTTAGCGTCTGAATGATATGAAGGTGATAATGCCGGTGAAATGAGTCCGGGGTCCCACACCGAAAGTTACTCAGCATTTGCTCGTATTGGGTTGAGGGAAAACCCCGGAAAAAACCTAAACCAGATAACTTGCCCCGACCGGGAGGCGTTGTACTCCTCTTTCATTGTGGTGGAGTGACCGATTGGAATGGAGGCATATTTGTTGCCATCGTTTAAAATACATTTCAAACTACGTTTTTAACTGTCTATTAAAAGGAGCTATTCACTTGGGTAGACGCGCTGACCGTTACTCCACAGGTGTGGACTCCATTTCGTTGACTAAGAAGAAAATGAACCAGCTTTAAGTTTGCATAGATGCTCGTGGTAATTTATCTTTTCCAACACTAAAGAGAAGGCATTGTACCCCTCTTTCATCGTGGTGGAGTGACCGATTGGAATGGAGGTATATTTGTTGCAATTGTTTAAAATACATTTCAAACTACGTTCTTAACTGTCTATTAAAAGGAGCCATTCACTTGGGTAGATTCTGATACACCCACTTTGTTCAGAAGGCCTCCGAAGTCGCTGTAGAATATTAACTTATGCTTTTGTCTTCAGTAAGAAAAAAAAAAGGCTCAAATCCCTTTCTCTCCTTCGATAAAATATAATTTTCATTTCAGGCTGAAGTACATTCTTTTCCTTTAGTGTGGAGGCGGACAATTCAGAAGACTCCTTAGAAAGTACATCTTGAATCTTGCGTACACTACTTTTAACACTTAAATACAAATGATTGATAAAATGGCAAACTTACTAGTGTTAATTAGAAAAGTACGTGTGGCTTACAGCTGTTTCGGTGTATACTGTACACCATCGTCAGAGCCTACTAGATCATGGCGTCATCTTGATTACTATCTATCTATTTACTAACCACGGTTGCTAACCTATCTTGAACCGACTCTACTGTTAACTTAACATTTACCTTTCACCTGGTCTTGATCTCAACCACGATTGCTAACCTATCTTGAACCGACTCTACTGTTAACTTAACATTTACCTTTCACCTGGTCTTGATCTCAACCACGGTTGCTAACCTATCTTGAACCGACTCTACTGTTAACTTAACATTTATCTTTCACCTGGTCTTGACCTCAATGTAACCTGAAATAGTACTAACCACGGTTGCTAACCTATCTTGAACCGACTCTACTGTTAACTTAACATTTACCTTTCACCTGGTCTTGATCTCAACCACGGTTGCTAACCTATCTTGAACCGACTCTACTGTTAACTTAACATTTATCTTTCACCTGGTCTTGATCTCAATGTAACCTGAAATAGTACTAACCACGGTTGCTAACCTATCTTGAACCGACTCTACTGTTAACTTAACATTTATCTTTCACCTGGTCTTGATCTCAACCACGGTTGCTAACCTATCTTGAACCGACTCTACTGTTAACTTAACATTTACCTTTCACCTGGTCTTGGTCTCAACAACGGTTGCTAACCTATCTTGAACCGACTCTACTGTTAACTTAACATTTATCTTTCACCTGGTCTTGATCTCAACGTAACCTGAAATAGTACTAACCACGGTTGCTAACCTATCTTGAACCGACACTACTGTTAACTTAACATTTATCTTTCACCTGGTCTTGATCTCAACGTAACCTGAAATAGTACTAACCACGGTTGCTAACCTATCTTGAAACCACTCTACTGTTAACATTCATCTTTCAAATGGTCTTGATCTCAACGTAACCTGAAATAGTACTAACCACTGTTGCTAACCTATCTTGAACCGACTCTACTGTTAACTTAACATTTATCTTTCACCTGGTCTTGATCTCAATGTAACCTGAAATAGTACTAACCACGGTTGCTAACCTATCTTGAACCGACTCTACTGTTAACTTAACATTTACCTTTCACCTGGTCTTGATCTCAACCACGGTTGCTAACCTATCTTGAACCGACTCTACTGTTAACTTAACATTTACCTTTCACCTGGTCTTGATCTCAACAACGGTTGCTAACCTATCTTGAACCGACTCTACTGTTAACTTAACATTTATCTTTCACCTGGTCTTGATCTCAACGTAACCTGAAATAGTACTAACCACGGTTGCTAACCTATCTTGAACCGACTCTACTGTTAACTTAAGATTTATCTTTCACCTGGTCTTGATCTCAACGTAACCTGAAATAGTACTAACCACGGTTGCTAACCTATCTTGAAACCACTCTACTGTTAACATTCATCTTTCAAATGGTCTTGATCTCAACGTAACCTGAAATAGTACTAACCACGGTTGCTAATCTATCTTGAACCGACTCTACTGTTAACTTAACATTTATCTTTCACCTGGCCTTGATCTCAACGTAACCTGAAATAGTACTAACCACGGTTGCTAACCTGTCTTGAACCGACTCTACTGTTAACTTAACATTTATCTTTCACCTGGTTTTGATCTCAACGTAACCTGAAATAGTACTAACCACTGTTGCTAACCTATCTTGAACCAATTCGACTGTTAAAATTAATTTAACATTTCTCTTTTACCTGGTCTTGATCGCATTGTAACCTGAACTGTTTACTAACACAGTTGCTAACCTATCTTGAACCGACTGTTAACTTAACTTAGCATTTATCTTTCACCTGGTCTTGATCGTAATGTAACCTCAACTATTTACTAACCACGGTTGCTAACCTATCTTGAATCGCCTCGACTGTTAACTTAACTTAGCATATAGGCCACTCATGTGGTTTACTCGTAATCTAACTTGGATTTTCTACCAATCATCACTGTTAATCAGACTTGAACCATTAACTCAGCCCGGTCAGTTAAGTTAGTCTTCTCAATTAACTTAGTATTTACCTTTCACTTATTCTTGAAAATAATGTAACCGAGCCTTTTTTTACTAACAACGACTATTACTTAATCTAACCTGGACGTTGGCCTAGCTGTACTGATTAACCTATAATTTTGTTTTCAGTAAAACTTGGACTGACAGTACGATTGAAGTTTTCTCCAACTGCAAGACGAAATGTCAAGGGAGGGAAACATTTCGAAAATTGATAGAATCTTTGGGATTTTCGTTTGCTAAGTATAAGAATAAAAGGAAACATTTAATTGAAAAGTATGATATAACAAATCGATAAACGTGCTGCCTATTTAAAGTTGATGAAAGGATAGAAATAATCGCATGTTGAGTCCTCGGATACGTCTCGCTAAATGTCATCTCTCTATCACCCATTAAAGGAAAATTGAGGCTTCAACTGGTGGTTACAGATACTTTCTGGTTAGTCTTAACCGTTAAGGGTATATGTACATGAACGACCACAAATATTATCGGAAAATGCAGACTCTAAATTTCTAAAATTGTATAAGGAAATGAATTCGCAATTGGACAAAAATTACAAGGTACCACAACAAGACTTATTAAAACTTAAATATGTGATAAAAGTATATAGAAGATTACTAATAATATTTTTTAAAATTCACTTTTTACTTTAAATTAAATTTTCCAAAATTTGAAAATGTTCACACATATTATTTCGTAACTCCATAACTATTAGAAATAGAATTCTCTGAAAGCTTGTACATTGATTTAACATGCATTTATGCAAAAGGTAGAATACAATAATTTCCAGTTTTTTGAAAGTGAAAAAATTAGGTCACAAAACATTATGTAAATTTTAATATATTTTATATAGGACAAATAAAAAATTAATTGTATCAAAATAAGCAACTTTACATGTCTGAGAGTAGTCTACGTTTCAGACATAAGTGTTTATTACATGCACGAAAAATATTAAAGATTAATTGTAATTTTTGTCCAATTGTGAGTTCATTTCCTTATAACATTTGAGGAATTCAGAGCCTGCATTTTCTGATAATAATTATTGTGGTCGTTCACGTACATAAACCCTTAATACTTAGTAGACCTATAGTTTGTGTACGGTTAATCTAATATATAAATGAACTAATCAAATAACCTAAGCGTTCATATTTTACGAATTCAGTCACACATGGATACATGCATAGACACTCCCTCTTAAATACACAATAATATACTAGAAAAGAGAAATTCATTTTTTAAAGTGACGGATTTGTAAATAAATAGCACCGTACTTGAGTAAAAAGTTTGTCTGCGTTGAAAAAAAATAATATTTTTGTTATTAATGTATTTCTTGTCGCTAGGACATTGAGTACCGAAGTATGGTCAACAATCGATTTACGTTTTTCAACTGTTCAAATATTTGTTTTACATTAAGGTAGTTTGCATTCAATTGAGAGGTAACCTGTCTGACTCGTTCACAAGCGGAAGACTCCAGGCTCTCCTTTGTGTATTCTAATTCTGCGTCTTCATCACCTGAAACACATAGCTGCTGTATCAATAACACGAGCTGCTGACGCAACAAAGGGAAGCGTTCCGCCAGCTTCTCGGAATCCAAGAGCAGAGCGGGTTGCCTACTTAAAATCAATGGGCAGCCGGATTTCCCGGATGGACTTCTCGTGTCTTATTACCGGGCAAGAAACACGCCGGGAACGGAACAGGGATTGTTTCCTGTTTCACTTTCATTGTCCTTACTTCAGGCGAGGTAAGAGGTAAAGTTCTCCCTGTAGGCTGTGCAACACGAAATACAACATAGAAACAAGGATGTACAGTCCGAAGATTAACTTGTACAACAGGCAGTGACGAGCGGATTTGGACAAGAGATGCTGCTGTATGTAAAAGAAATCCGACATATTTAGAGAAAGTATTGCAAATATGGAATACCATTTTGTTTTTTTTTTTTCGTTTTGGAACCTACACGTTTTGAATACAGAACGTAAAGTGTCGTCCTGTTTATCGCTGAATGTCCCTGTGAATGGTACACCGGACTTAGAAGTTCGTAAGATGTTATAAAATGTTTAAAAAATGATTTACTCAAAATCTAACGTACTTCCTTCATAAAATGGAGGTACAAATATGGACTACTATTAACAAGTTACAAGATTACCAAAATTGCAAAGTCAAAATGGCCTCTACTAAGAAAAGCACAGAACAAGCATTCAGCATCTTAATTAAACAATGTTTCCCAGCCGTAATACTGAATCCAGCTGAATCGTCTCTCACATCTTTTCTCGAAATTGTTTTATGGTTTCTTGCATTGCCTTCTCATTCCACTGTTTTCTAAGTTCCTTGGAAGGTGAGGTTTTCCCTCCTCCTACAGGTGCCAACACTAGTAACGAAACAGAAAACCAGGGTATAAAGATGGAATACTAATAACACTAGTATTTCATATTTGTGACACACTGATGTTGTAAGTCATAACCTCAAAACATATCATAATTTAGAAACGAAATCAATTGAATAATACTTCTATTTATATATATATATATATATATATATATATATATATATATATATATATATATATATATATGACACACTGATATAAGTCATAATCTCAAAACATAACATACAGTAATTTAAAAAAGAAATAAATTAAACATACGTTACTATAAACGTAGATTATTATTATCTTTAAAACTATATAGCATTAACATTTCTAACACCGAGGAATAACAATGTACCCAATATTTAAGAAAAGAACTTACACAAAAATTTTCACTTTCCTCGAAAAAGAAATAATGATAAACGTTTTCAACAGTTCAGCTTCTAACTGCAAACTAACACATTCCCGCGAAAGAGAGTATTAGTGTGTAGTAATATGGAAGGCTTCCGCTAGAATACAACTCGTCTCAGATCGTATATCAGACTATTTCATATTTGTACCCCTATTTCATATTTGTAACACTTACTGTATTATTATTTTAAAACGATATAAAGTGTTATCTACATAGAAAATTATACAAATTCACTTAAATAATTGAGTAATAATTATGGGACAGTAGCAATTAAAAAGATCACGACCTGCATCATTTCCAATTCAAACTAACTCTTCACCATCACTTTTCTTATATATACCGTGCGCCAAAAAAAAAAAAAAAAAAAAAAAAAAAAAGATTTCACAGAGGTAAATGTCGTCGGCCTTTTACTCTTATAGAATTAACTTGACTGCCGAGGAAACACTGTGTACATTTACCCTGCATCAAAGTAGGAATACTGTGTTCTGTAATATCGACATATAACACAGGTTGAAGAAATGTCAAGATTAAAGCGTTAGTATTTAGCTGACTTCCATTCAGAACAGACAAATTTCATTTATGATGCGTATATTACCAAAAAAAAAAAAATCCCACAAAAAGTGTGCTATATTTCTACGGAAATATCCTGGCGTTCAACAGCCATATGAATCATTCATTCATTGTTCTGCCCAAGGACAGGCTTTTCACTGCAAATTCAGCTTTCTCCAATCTTTCCTATTTCCTGCCTTCCTCTTTGTCTCCTCATATGATCCATATATCTTAATGTCATCTATCATCTCATATCTTGTTCTGCTTCGAACTCTTTTCTCGTTCACCATTCCTTCCAGCGCATCCTTCAGTAGGCAGTTTCTTCTCAGCCAGTGACCCAACCAATTCCTTTTCCGCTTCCTGATCAGTTTCAACATCATTCTTTCCTTACCCACTCTTTCCAATACAACTTCATTTCTTATTCTGTCTGTCCACTTCACACGTTTCATTCTTCTTCATATCCACATTTCAAATGCTTCTATTCTCTTCTCTTCACTTCGTCGTAATGTCCACTTTTCTGACCCATACAATGTCACATTCCACATAAAGCACTTCACTAGTGTCTCCCTTAGTTCTTCTCCAGAGGTACGCAGAAGATGCTCCTTTTTCTATTAAAAGCTTCTTTCACCATTGCTACTATCCTTTTGACTTCTTGGCTGCAGCTCATGTTACTGATTATAGTACACCCCAAGTATTTGAAGCTATCCACTTGCTTTACTGCTTCATTTAGAATTCGCAAGTTTACCTTCTTTATTTCTCTTCCTATGACCATGATCTTCGTTTTATTTGCATTTATCTCCATATCTTATTGCTCACAGCTGTCATTTAGCTCCAGTAGCATATCCCTTAGTATCATCTCCTCTTCTGCTAACACCGCCATATCATTAGCAAATCTTATGCATTTTAGCCTTCTTCCTCCTAATATCACTCCTCCCATGTTCTGAAAACAGTTCTTTATTAAATCCTCCAAGTAGATGTTGAACAGGGTAGCTGATAAAGGGCATCCTTGACGAATTCCTTTCCCTATTTCACTTCCTTCTGGCATGTTTTATCCTATCCTCACTTTGACTCGTTTCATATAAAGATTACTGAACAGCCCTCTCTCTTTTCAATCAACGCTAATTTTCTTTAGGATCCCCATCAGTTTATTCCAATTCACTCTGTCAAAAGTCTTTCCTAGGTCGACAAATACTACATGCACTTCTTTATTCTTCTCTAGATATCTTTCACCGAATGTTCGTAGTAGTCCAATTGTATCTCTCGTACTTCTTCCCTTCCTGAAGCCAAATTGCTCTTCTTCCAACTGTTATTCCATCTTAGAATATAAACGTCGATTCAGTATTCGCAAGAGTATCTTCTCCGAGTGCGATATCAGTCCTGAACTCGTTATATTTTTAGGGATTATTTCATTTTTTTTTTTTTTTGGAAACAACACTGTCTCCGTAAAATGTTCAGACTATTATCCTTTTTCATATATTTCGTTGCATAATGATAGAATTTCCTTCTTGTCTCGACCCAAGTATTTCACTAATTCAATATGAATTAATAAATAATCCATAATTTCGTGAAAGATGTAAGAAAACAGATTTATTTTTAAACAAAAAGGAAGACGCATAAATTGCGTTCTAACTGAAGATAAATTCTAGTCTATAGTCTACAAGGTAGAACAGTTTGCTGCAACATCGTTAAAATATTTAGAAAGTTAGCTCATCAAGCAGATGTATGCAAGGCAACAGGTTAGAAAGAGACGAAATTATTAAAATTAAAGTCTTATAAGACAACAGTCGTTCATAAATTGAATGAAACGGACCATGTGCCTAGAGTTCAATTCTGTCGATACAGACGAAATCCAGCGTGTGTCTAAAAATCTTTTCAAAAGATGTGAAATGTGTATAAGAGAGGATGTGGACAGTTCCAGCACTCATAAGCTAAGCCAATAAATTTCATCTATAATGTAACGCAGTTACCGGCATTTCTTGCGTCTCGAGTCAACTCCTTCATCCAAGTAGACATGATCTCCCTCCCCTCAGTCATCACTTGTTCATTCAACGTTAAGCACTTTGGGTATCCTTCCCCTCCTAACTTCTCCTTCGCTGTGTATTGCGGACTGCACTTCATATGACGTAATCTTTGCCGACCACTAGTGTAACGTGTAAGTCGCGAGATTTTATTGACGAAAGCAGACACACTGAACCATCATTAAATGAACTGTTACCCATGGCACTTTTCGAATGACGCCCTACTAAACGAAACCTTTTTTCCAAGCGTACACTCGTTATAAGTAGCCTATATATCCTTGAAGGTCGCAGTGAAAGAAATTGAAGAATAGTGAAATAGTGAGAAATTAATAGTGAAAGGCTTGTCGTTTCTCAACGTAAGGACGCGTGATTATATGAAACAAAAAAATAAATTAATAAAATAAGAGTATGACATCCATAAATCAGAAGGCAAAAGTTACTATTTTTTCCTGCAGACAGCCTAAGCTTGCAGGTGCTTGTGTTCGTTCCAAAAATAGCTATGCTCTGTCAATACACCGATTAATTAATAAATACTGGACAAATCGTCAAAGTAATGAAAACGTTACAGAGGAGTTATCAATGCGTATTCGTTTTCTGTCATTTTTTTTAATATACAATATACTTTTATATTTGATATTTATTTATACTGAATTAATTACATAAAATAAAAAAATCAGGAACACCCATATGAGCAAGGCTCGTGTTCGGGTGCAATTTCTTCTAATACAAGAAATACAAAAGTTACGACACAGAAATATTATATAAAACAAAAGAAAAATAAGAACGTATAAAAACTTTACACATAAAATCAATTGAGTAACATTTATAAGCAGTTGTTTAATTTTTCCATAACATTTTGTATATCAAAATCTAGGTTTGTTAAACTTGATACTTGATCGTTAACAATACTGTAAGTTTTGTGTAATTTTCTTCTTAAGATTCCATCTTGCTAATTCTTTAGAGGATGAACGTTTTCACGTTGAAGTTAGGTGTTACCGTGTATTGTCAGTTTTTAAACTGCTTCGAAAATTATAGTCAGATTTACTAATAATGTGATGGTATTTGAATTGGAAAAATGTTAAATTTGTGAAGAAAAAAAAAACAAATAATCCTCAGTTACTTTACATTATATATTAGTTTTTAATCTCATTACTCGTGTCTTTCCTGGTATCCAGTCTGTAAATGATGAAACACATGCTAACCTTCATGTTAAACAAATTCTAAGTTGATATTATACAACCGTCACTGTGCAAAGAAACAACTGACTGATGAGCAACTGGTACACAGTAGAGTAACCTTCGGAATGATAAGGCCAGTAAACAGAATCTTGTACCCAGACTCAGTGTAAAGGATGAATCGTTGTCCGTCGCGATACCAAAAATTGTGGTTTTCACACGGGGCCACAGCGACGCCATTATTTTAGTGGCGCGTGAGTAGCTCGTTCGTGGCGCTCCTAACGGACGACTGTTGGGCCAACAACTCTCTACACCGTCACGACAGTATACAGGCTTTAGGGTGGAATTACGATCAAAGTTCGTTTGCGTTACGTTACGTTGCTTTCTTAGACATGCGAAAATAAGAAAAAAAAAAACTTTTTATCGTCCTGATGTAAATCATCAAAGTATGAAATAGTCCTCGACTCAGTATTTGCCTGTGAGACTTAATAAAATTTACCTATGTTTCAGACTACTTGCTTGAAAATAGAAAGCAAGCTGGCAGACAGACAGAAATAAACCGATTTAAGATCTAAGACACTGATTTGGAACGATCTTTAGATAAGAATCAAAAATTGATTTTGTTTTCCAGGACACATCGACGACGATTCATTTCTATCTGTGAAACTCAGAGTCTCACGGAACCTTGAGGACGGTAACATGAACTTCCAGTACAGGGTCTTGTGGTTATACTTGGTACAAAAAAGTCAATGTAATTATATTATGTTACGTTGCAAGCCTCGTAGGAACTTGCCAAACGCTCGCAATTTGGACAAAGAAATCCTTGAGCGAGAATGCTGGTAAATAATTGCGCACGGCTGTGTTCAAACAATATAGTGCACACTGAGGTGGTCCTAAAATGAAAGTTGTAAATGTTTATATCTACAAGGCTAATTTTATTAATTTATATCTAAAACAAGCACATATAAAATTTTAGCAAAGCATCAATATTTAGAGGTCTCCCCAGGCAGCATAATTTACAATTTAAACGATTTATAGTACTACTGCAATAACAAAATTGTATCATACTTATGTAATTATTTTTATGAATCTGCAGTAATTGACTCTGGATCTAAAATGACAAAACAATTTAAATGGTAAAACATGAATATCCAAACATTACAGTATGCCCATAGTTAATATCCGTCATAATAACGCGCTACTGGCTGAAACAGGAAACTTTTTACGACGATTTCATATCAGTCGTATTAGGACCTGTTTCTGCTCGTCGTCTTTTGTCTAGGTAATTACATTGGGAAATTAAATTAATACCGCGTTCAGCAGCATCATCCACTACTATTACACTAATCAGACTTCAGATGCATACAGACAATTGTTCTTCCTCCGACACGTATGGTCAAGTGAGATTTACTGCCTGTAATACGAGTAGATGTACATAACAGCTAGAACCTCAATCAGAGCCAATGAGTAGGCTAATATTTCAATAAATTATGCCTTCTGAGGCTATGTTTAAATACGGTATTAATATTTTTGCTGAAATTTTGTTTGCGCTTGTTTCAGATATAAATGAATAAAACTAGCCTTGAGGAGATATAGATTTTCAATCTTCATTTCTTTTTGGACCACTTAATGCACACTGATGTAGAAATATGTAAAAGGGGTCGCGTGATGTTGTTCATATCATGTAGATATTATACTGCGTAGCACTATGAAGGTCAATATCATTACCATTGTACTACTTAGGCCTGTTAGGTCTGTTAAAGCTTCACAGAATTACATTTGGTACCTTCAATGCATCCTTGGTCTACGCATTACCTCTTCCTATTGGTCTATTGTAAAGTTTAATCACAATTGAAGAGTCCAGGGGAAAAAGGGGGGATGTCCACTTTCAGGCAAAATTCAGATTTCCATTCGCTTATATACTTCATATGAAGTGTATTCATCCTACACTTAGAAAAGGGGAAGAAAGTTCTCAGTTACCGAATAATTGCAGGTTAAATATTCCTTGTACAGGGAAAGAAGGGGGCATTTCCATGTCGAACAGTGAAAGAAAGGGGTCATACAATCAGTTTTTCATTTTTACTTGCTATTGGATTGAATATTATAGCGTTTGAAATGACAATCCATTGTTCACAATAATCACTAATAAATTTAGCTTGAACAAAGAAATTATTATTATTCGTTATAGTTTTACTAGAGCAACTGAAGTGCAAACATGTGTGACTCTGTAAGGTATCAGAAGCTCTTTGTACCAATACAAAAAAAGGGGAAGAGGTTTGGACATGTTAATGATGCTTTCAAAAAGATAAGAACTCAAAGTTTGAAGCCGGTAAAGAATGATATTGCAGAAACAAATATTTTGAAAAACTACAAGTCTTTCATATTCAGAAAATAATAATTTACATGACTTTAATGCACTGGCTGATTGGAATGCACAAAGTTCTCACCTTGCTGGCCTCATCACTGTTCAACTAATATCACGAAGAAGGAGCAGGAAGAATGAAGATGATGCTGAAGACGGAAGAATCGGTGATTTTGTTGTGTGTCAGAAAGCCTTATTATCTGTCCATGGAATAACGAAGAAGAGACTACAAACAATTCAGCATTCTTTGAAATTTTCTGGATTAGCACCAACTGATGGCAGGAGAAAATATGGAAATTGTCCTCACAAACTATCCACAGGTACACATGACAAAGTCATTGAGCATATTAAATCTTTCAAAGGTCGTTCAAGTCATTACTCAATGGAGAAAACTTCTAAAATTTATCTTCCTGAAACCCCCAATGTAAAGAGATTGTAGGCCTATAATGAACATTCTGAGACTTATGAAACTTCTAGAATTATTCTCCACTGAGTTCAATATATCATTTGGGTACCCAAGATGTGACACGTGCAGTACTTGCGATGAATGTGCAGCCAAGTTAAAAGGATTAAGTACTGAGCTGTTAAAGCTTGCCCATAAGAAATACAACCAGGAAGAATGAGACTGAACAGGAAATACAGCATTTAGAAGTTCAAAAGAAAGTACATCTTGCAAAGGCACAAACATTTTATCAGCGTAAGACTAAATCTAAAAACAGGTGCAGGAAATCAGAAGAAGTTGAGAGCTTAGTGATGGACTACCAGAAGAATCTGTGAACACCAACATCTCATATTATAAGCACCAATTATCTTTTTATTCATTTAATGTGCACCAATTGTCTGATTCTAAACCAGTTTTCTATACTTACACAGAAAAAAACTGGAAAAAATGTTGCTAATAAAGTAATTTCATTCTTGGTTCACTATTGCGAATTTGAATTATCTTCTAATGTTCGCCACCCAGAACTGTTCTGTGACTGCTGTAGTGGTCAAAATAAGAATTATATAGTAGTGAGATATCTCCATTATATGGTGCATGAGAAAAAGAGGTTCAGTTCAATCCATGTCACATTCCCTATTCGGGGACCTTCTACATGGAATATGAGACTTGTAAACACAATATCAAAAACTGAAATTCCTGACGACTGCAATAATATAATCAGATGTGCCAGAACCAAGCCCCATCATTTCAAGTCAATGAAGTCGATAATCCCATGATTCGAGATTAGACTAGGCCTATATTCTTGGAATAATTTTACCTGAAGGAATGTCCATTCCAATCAAGGCCAGTAAGGGAACTGCGAATAGAAGAGAAGCATCCAAAAATGATGGTTAATATGGATATTTACAACGGTGCCTGGTACTCTTCTGTGATTCGACCTCCACTTAGAAAACGGCCAGTGAATGTAAACTTATTGAGTGGAGAATTCTTGTATCCAGACAGAGCATACGAAGGTTTATTTACTTGGTTATTTAACGACGCTGTATCAACTACGAAGTTATTTAGCGTCGATGGAATTGGTGATAGTGAGATAATATTTGGCGATATGAGGTCGAGGGTTCGCCTTAAATTACCTGATATTTGCCTTACGATTGGAGAAAACCTCAGAAAAAACCTAACCAGGCAATTAGCTTAAGTGGGAATCGAACCCGCTCCCGACCGCAAATCCGGATCGGCAGGCAAGCGTCTAAAGCCTTGGTTTTTCTGAACCGACGCATGCGACGTGCGAGGAGCGAGACGGGCCTCGCACCACGCACTTCCTATGCGTCGGTTCAGAAAAACCAAGGCTTTAGCAGACAGAGCTACGCCGGTAGCTGCATATCAAGGTGGGATTATATTTTTACAAAATCAACTTTAAGTAGGCCTTCTTATTAATTTATTATATCATTAATATAATATTATACTGAATTATTTTAGGAAAATTGCCGATGTCACAAGAGAAGTGGCAGAATTTGAAAGAGCTAAGGGTGTTATGTGGACCAAACGCTCAAAAATTCTACTCATAGTTCACAAAAAGTGGCTGTGCATGAACAGAAACAAACTGAAAGAGAACCAATTACTCAGTGTTATGAAGTGCTAATTTTATATATAATTTTGTCTATTGATTTTATAGTTAACTAATACTTTGCTCTATTTCTATGGTAGGTATTATTAATGCCATTATAAGAGTAGGACCCTCTTTATTCATTTTTTTAGTTGCCAGGGCCCCATTTTTCCCCTGTACGAGGTTACATCAAAACAGATTTTTAATTACTGAAGTCATAATACTCCAGTGTTGTGCATCACACGTTGTATACTGGTAGAATATATAACAATAAATATCACAAAATAAAATGGAGGTATTAGTCAGTATTATTTTCGGAATGATAGAGCTTCAAACTTTAAAATTTATTTCCTGAAAATTGTTTAAAAGTGGACATCCCCCCTTTTTCCCCTGGACTCTTCAATTTGATGTGACAGCATCCTTAAAAATGTTCAGGATTATAAACAGTCTTTATTGTTAGTCAAAATTGTTCACAATATGCCACATTATTGTACCAGTGCCGTAAAATATTACAGGGTAGTCTCGATCTATTTTTTTAGTAAACAATGGAATTTCTTTATTGTTTCAGACTAATCTACTGGTATACTGAGTATAGAACAACGTGTGGCTATTGTCGGTGCTCGATTGCGCGTTTTAACATATGTAGAGATGCAACAGGAGTTTACACATAAATTTCAAAAATCGACGCCAACACAAGCAAACATCCGACTCCTTGTCACTAAATTTCAGAGGACAGGAAATGTTGCCGATGAGCCACGTTCTGGTAGACTTTCTTTGCCCGAGCAGACTGCGGAACGTATTCGAGAAGCCATCGAGAGGAGCTTTCAAGCATCGAACCGTCGTTTGAGTAACCAGCTAGTTACGTCGAGATCAACTTTACTGTTTTGAAAGTTTTGAGGTTCACACCGAAAAAGCAAGCTTATCACCAGAGCTAGGAGTTCGTACCAAAACAGTAGATTTCAGTTGAGTACAGAGAGGAGTATATAAGCTATTATGTCACCCGCGCCTCGCCCTGCTGCCGCTCGCTGCAGATGATACACAGTATGTTCACATAAACAACGAATAGTGGCATTCTGTGGAGCTGTGTAGAATCGTGAATAGTTCGAAGAATATTGTTAATTTATATTAATATTTTAGGTTCTGAACAAAGTGAGCTATTCTGTTATTATTGTATTATTTACGTAATGTGAATATTATGCATGATTCCAATAAGGTAAACTCACCTGTCATTAAGTAATTATGCAAACAGGAATGTGTAATACGTTTATTTTTTTCCAATTATTCTTCGTTAAATCTTGGCGTCTCGTGCTGCTATTTATTCGGTTGCGTTACAGTCCACGTTAACATCGGAATTAGGATACGAACTTCCTAGCTGCCATTACAATAGAAACGAAAAATTTTATTGAAAACAATTATGGGTTTAATATTACATCCCATATTTGAGATACATTATTATATCCATAAAGTCGTTGTTCACCTGATGGTAGTAATAAATACCCAGGTTTTATTTTTAAACAAAATAATCTGGCGCCAATGAGGGTGACCATAAAGATCCAGAATAAAAGCATTACAGAATAATTTAGAAAGACAAAAATGATTAAATACAGGAATTGTAAAGTAAAAAAATCCAGAGGAATGCAAGCCCAAAAAATCATTAACGGCCAAAATATAAATGGTAATCATTCGGATTGAAACCTTAAGAATATTCAATAAAATTTTTTGAATTTCAAAAATCGGAGACAGAGTGCTTTTAAAATATTACATGTGAATTTAGCAAGTGTATCATATTTCAGATTTGCTTCAGTAACGTCTTGTGATGTAGAACGAATATTTTCAGAGTACAAATATTATTTTTTATGAACCTAAAAGGAATATTTCTTTTCATAAAATAAAAATGTTAGTTATTTGTTATAATGTATATTTCTTATGTTATTTTTATATGTATAGGTAAATTAATTTAGATTGGGAGTTACGACCTTTATAATTACAAATTATTTTTATATTATTTTCTTCTTCTAAGCCTGTGGACGATTGGAGCACACGTTTGGTTACCACCCGGCTGTACATGTTCGTCGTTCTGCTTCACTGACACCGAGAGACGCTCTTTTACTTTTCATTCGGTAGAGATATAGTCCAAGTTCACATAACTTAACAGTTTTGGTACCAACTTCTTAGCTCTACTTATCACATTCAGGTTTTGAACAAACTAGACGACGAAGATTACGCATCTCGCAGGCAGAGGGTGTTTGGATTTGAGGCTAAAAGTAAATGTATGACTTGAATTCACAAAAACCACTGTTTATGGTCCTTTTATGTTAGCAGAAGCTACCATTACAGGTAACACTTACTTGGATATGCTGGAACAATTTCTTGAATCACAGCCACAACAGAATGACATTATTGACACAATCATCTTTCAGAAAGATGGAGCACCCCATCATTTTGCGTTTTTTGTGAGAACATCCCTCAACCAGTGCTTTCCCAACAGATGAAAAGGCAGAGATTCGACACTAGCATGGTCATGGCCATCACGTTCACCTGATGTGACGTCCTTAGATTTTTCTTGTTGGGGTTATCAAGTCAAAAGTGTAAAAAACCAAACTAAGATATCTACAGAACATGAAGAATCGAATTCCAGAAGTATCTGCAGCGATTTCTGGCGACATGCTTACGAATATCATTAGGGCTTCATTCAAACGTTGTACGCTCAAGTATACAAACATGCCAGAGGAAGATGCAAAGAAAAATACTGGGCACCACGCTACGAGACAGAATGACTAACGAAACACTACAAAGACTGATGAACACTACTGACGCAGCAGAACGAGCAAAGGCAACGAAGTGGACCTGGGGGGGACATGTGGCGAGACTACACCAGGCAAGATGGACCCCTACGTCAGAAAGAAGACCACGGCTCAGATGGTCTGACATGTTTACCAGAGAGGCGGGGAAACAATGGTCGAGGACAGCAAAGAACAGAGTTTTGTGGAAAGAACTAGGGAAGCTCATTGTAAATAGATAACGTAATCAGTGTTAAGATATTGTAAATGGTAAAGTCAGTATCAGTGAAAGTGTAAGATAAGTTTTGTAAATAGTAAAATCAGTGTTGAGAAAATGTCAGGTAAATAGTGTAAATAGCAAACAGTACTTGTCAAACTGTCAGTGTCAGTATAATGTGTGTAGTGCAAGAAAAAAAAGGAACAAAGAACAGAGTGCTGAGACTAGTTAAAGTTGAACAGGGTTATTAACCATGTCACAAAAGTAGTATACACGACAAGCTCGCCTGGATTGGCTCACCAAGCGAGTACACTTGAGCCATCCCTGTCGAGGGGGTTCTAACCCCATCACAGGAGGCCTGTACCCAACATGGGACATCATGGCTAACATTCATTCATTCACACAATGTTTTGAAGTGAATGGAGGTCAGGTTGAATTACATGAATTACATATGTAGGCCTACATACCATAACAATAGCTCTATATACAGTTCATGTCAGAATAAACATTATTTCATAAAATGGATCGAGACTATGTCCACTCTGTATTAAGCCAACTAAAACGTAACGACTTTTATTATGGCGGCATAACTTTTGCAAGTTGCGTATACAATTAGCCGTGCCGCGGGCCTCCCAGTAATATCTCGGCATTGAAGCCCGTATACATCTAGCTCCATTAGATCTCAAGATATTTCAGTTTAAGTAAAAAGAGGATAGATTTGTTTTTTCACTCCCTGTTATTTATACTCGTTTTAACATCTTTGGTCATATCGAGAGTTAATCTTTTGGGTGAAATCCGAAAGTCTGTGTACTATTGTTAAGACTGGTTCTATTGTTGTGAACTAGATGGCGACTTAAACTGATTTTTTATGAATATAATTTCGGTCATGACCGAGGCCGGTGATATTCAGGGATGTTGTGGCCCGAATTTCCTGGCATTTGCCTTACGGTTGAGGGAAAAGCCTGAAAAACCTCAACCAGGAAATTCAACCGGACCGGAAAACGAACCGGGGCCCTATGCGAAGATAGATTATGTCCACATTTTAATATAAAAGCTAATAAAGCTGAATTAAGAGGTTATCTTTTGTTTTATGCATTGTTGTGGAGAAGGCTTTGGAAATTGGTATAACCAGCGAATAGGGATGATAAATAATGGACACTTCGCGTCGGTACCTTTGATGTAGCCGGACTGATTTCAATGACCTTCAAGCCAACTAGAGCGTGAGATTCTGCTTTCTCCCTAGAGTTGGCGCTGACATCACACCAGCTAGCAGTCGACACAGCGGAAATATAACACACATAATTAATACATCTAGGTACATTATGTACTCAAATAAAATAAATTTGATCCATAAAATAATAAATCCGTCATTGACTGTAATGGCTAGACTCTAGAGTTCCTTTATGAGACATTGACCCCAACAACAATTAAAATGTGTAATGATTTGATAGCACTGAAAATGGAAAAACAAAACTCTTATGAGAAGTAAAACCATATACCTATATTATATTATATACAAATATTAAACGAATTTGATACATAAGTTTATAATATATTATATTATTTTATAATATAATTTATTATATCTGAAATATAAAAAATTATTATTACAACTAGTTCGTTACTGAGAAATAAGGAAAAGCTGTTAACTTGAATTTATTTGAAGCAAAGCGTTACTGGTTTATGGAATAAGGTAGGCGATGTTTGAATGCTGTGTCTCAACTCTATTCTCAATTATTATCTTAGCCTATGCTCGATTACACTAACCTCTAGCGCACAGAGAAACAAAACACACGAAAATTCGCTCAGTGTCCATTCTTTATAATCCCTATTCGCTGGTATAACCTTCATGATTGAAGAAAGTATAGGAGTGCTAAATTTATGAAAGAAGGAAAACGTAGTGGGATTTGATACAAGTTTGTCATTTTACATGCAAGTCAACGAATGTGACGATGTGAAAGAATTGGGTTTTATTCTATACATATTACTAGCTTGAACTTTTATTTTCAACATATAACGTGACAATTCTTATGGAACTTGTGCGGTACTCAAATTCGGAAGGCGTATTTAGTACAAATTTATTTTCAGTGTAAGCATTTCAAAATGCTTTGATTTTCAGTACAGTACGGGATAAAAACGTAGAAGCTCTTCCTACAATTTGATTTGTAATGAAGTCTCCGGTTACTTCAAGAAAGACATGGCATGAATCCTCAGTCTGCTACCTAACGTAAGGTGATCATCGTAACGTTTCTTCAGAAAGGTCAGTTCCATCTTTATTATTTTATAATTACATCTAATATTAGTAGTTTAATTCGCATTAAATTACCTCCGTGTACATTTGTTTCCAGCGTAATATGATTAATAATGTGGCAAGTCTTATAGAACTTGTGCGATATTTAATTTCGTAATGAGTATGTAGTACAAATGTATTAATTTCAGTGTAAATATTTCAAAATACTTGATTTTCAGTAGTAAATAAGAGTCAATAACTTAGAAAATCTTCCTATAATGTGATTTGTAGTGAAGCCTCCATTCACTTTAAGAAAAACATAGCATGAATCCACAGTCTGCAGCCTAACATTATAGTGATCAAGGAAACTTTTCATCAGAAAGGCCAGTTCCATCGTTTATATTTTATATATCTAAGATTAGAAGTTGATTTCGCATTAAATTATAAGGTTTAAGTCTATGCATATTATTTGCATGTACTTTTGTTTCCAGCATAATATGATTAATAACGTGGTAATTCTTAAATAATTTATATGATACTTAAATTTCGAAGGAGTATTTAATACAAATTTATTTTTAGTGTAAGTATTTAGAAATACTTTCATTTTCAGTATAGTGAAGGATTATTCACAATAATTCACGTAAACGGTGACATTACCATTACCGTTGGACTAAAACATGAATGTTTACAACCTGGAAACTTTTATATTTTTATGCTTACGTGATTTGGAAGCAATACACAATAGCAGAGCCCTGAAGCACACAACAGAATATGATGAGACTGCCTCCATGGTCTGTTGGTCAGCATTCTGGCTTCCAGATCAGGAGGTCCCGGGTTCGATTCCCGGGCTCAACTCTCGGTGAATTTTTCTTGAAGAAGAATAATTCCCTGGGTGTCTAGAGTCTGGAAATTTGTATGAATGTGAGTGTGCCGGGTTAATATTAATTAATCAATTATCACAAATATAAAAAATACATCAGGACTGTCGCTGGGCAGTAACCTGAACACACGTTTCAGCGTTGACAAGTAACTCCATCTGTTAGCACAACTATAAAGCATCTAATAGATGCTATAGAGTTACGAACAACGAAAAAAAAAAAAAAAAAAAAAAGAATATGGTGAAATGACATCGTTGTTAGGTTTCTATGGTTACCAAGTATCTTTGCGGTTATGTGTATGGTCTCATAGTGAATGATAGTGTGACTTTTTTATTTTACGTAACGTTTACATCATTAAGTTAATGCTTCCGTCATGTTTAATTTTAATTTTGAATAGACATTTTGGGAAAATAACGGAGAAACTCTTCCTACAACGTGATTGTAATGAAGTCTTCGGTCACTTCAAGAAATACGTGGCGTGAATCTTCAAGCTTCAACCTAAGGTATGGAGAACATCGTAACGTTTCTTCAGAAGTGCCTGTTCTATCTTTATTATTTTAAATATATAATATTAGGAGTTTAATTCGCAATACATTCTGAAGTTTTATTCAATGTATATTATTTGTGTATATTTTTATTTCCAGCTCAATACTAATATCGTGGCAATTCTTACAGAACTTATGGCAAACTTAAAATGGTAAGAAATATTTAGTACAAACATATTTTCAGTATGAGCATATCAAAATATTTTAATTTTCTGTGCAGAAAGTGTCAGTAATGTATAAACTCTTCCTACAATGTGATATGTATTGAAGCCTCCGATTGCTTCAAGGAGGAGCTGGAATAAACCCTCAGTCTGCAGCCTAACGTAATTATAGTGAACATGGAAACGTTTCATCAAAAGGTCAGTTCGATATAATTTATATTCATGTCTAATATTAGAAGTATAATTCGCATTAAGTTATAATGTTTTATTCTATGCATATTATTTGCATGTACTTTTATTTTCAACATAATATGAATAATATGGTGACAATTTTTATAGAACTTATCCGATATTCAATTTCGGAAGGAATAGTAATTTCATTATACAATGAAGTCAATGTTTCAGTTTTATTATTTTCTTTGTTCCGTGATTTTGGGTTAATATTTAGTACAAATTTATTTTCAGTGTAAGTTTTCAAAATACGGTAATTTGATATTCAATACAGTAAAGTACAATAAAGTACGAATACAAATTCTTCCTACAATATGATTTTAATGAAGACTCCAGTTATTTCAAGAAGGACATGGCATGCATCCTCAACCTGCAGCTTAACGTATGGTGATCATCGTAACTTTTCATCAGCAAGACCAGTTCCATCTTCATTATTCTATACATCTAATATTATAAGTTTAATTCGTAATAAATTATAAGGCTTTATTCTATGCATATTATTTGTGTATACTTTTATATCCAGCTCAATATAACAGTAATGTGACAATTCTTATAGAAATTGTGCCATACTTAAATTCGAAAGGAGTATTAAGTGCATTTTTTTACTGTAAACATTTCAAAGTACATTTAATTTTCAATACCGTACGGAACAATAAGGTAGAAACTCTTCCTACAATATGATTTGTAATGAAGCCCCCATCTACTACAAGGACATGACATGGATCCTCAGTCTGCTGTATAACACATAGTGATTATGGAAACGTTTAATCAGAAATGTAAGTTCTATCTTTTTTATTTTATATATATAAGATTAGGAGCTTAATTCGCACTAAGTTTTAAGGTTTTATTCTCTGCATATTGTTTGGGTGTATATTTATTTTCTGCATAATATGATTAATAACGTGGCAATTCTTATAGAACTTGTGACATACTTAAATTCGGAAGGAGTATTAAGTACAAAATTATTTTCAATTCAAGGATTTGAAAATTCTTTAGTTTTCAGTGCAATAAAGGACAATAATGTAGAACCGCTTCTTAAAATGTGTTTTCAATGAAGCCTAAGGTTACTACACGATGGACATGGTTTGAACCCTCAGTCTGCAGGCTAACATATAGATATCATGGAAACGTTTCATCAGAAAGGTAAGTTTTATTTACGGTATATTATTTTTATATATAATATTAGAAGTTCAATTCGAATTGAATTATAAGTTACTATTCTATGTATATTATCTACATGTAGTTTTATTTTCAGCATATGATTAACAACGTGGCAATTCTTATAGAAATTGTGAGATGCTTAAATTCGGAAGGAATATTCAGTGCAAATTTATGTTCCATGTGAGCATTTCAAAATGCTTTAATTTTTAATACAATAAGAGACAATAACATAGAAATTCTTCCTAGAATTTGATTTGTAACGAATCCCGTTATTTCAAGAAGGATGGTTTGAATGCTCAGCCTGCAGCCAACACATAGTCATCTTGGAAACGTTTAATCAGAAAGGCTAGTTCTATCTATCTTATTTTATTTATAATATTAGAAGTTTAATTCGCATTGAATTATAAGGTACTACTCTAAGTACATTATCTAAATGCACTTTTATTCTCAGCATAATATGATTAATAGCATGGTAATACTTATAGAACTTGTTGGATACTTAAAATCGTAAGGAGTATGTAGTACAATTTTAATTCCAGTGTAACCATTTTAAAGTAGTTTAATTTTCAGTATAACTTAGAAAATCGTTTTACAATGTGATCTGTAAAGAAGCCTCCCGTTATTTCAAGAAAGACATGGCAAAAATACTCATTCTGAAGCCTAGCATATAGCTATCATCGGAACATTTCATCACAAAGGTCAGTTCTATCTTTTTCATTTTATATAGCTAAGGTCAGAAGTGTTATTCGTATGAAATTATAAGGTTCTATTGTATGCATATTATTTGCGTGTAATTACATTTGCTTCCAGCGTAATATGAAATATAATGTGGCAATTCTTATCGGGGTTATACGATATTAATTAATGTCGGAGGAAGTATTCAGTACAAATTTATTTTCAATGTTGTTATTTCAAAGTACTCTGACTTTCAGCACAATAAGTGACAAAAATGTACAATTTATTCCAACAATGTGATTTATAATGAAGCCTCGTGTTACATCAAGAAAGATAAAGTATGAATCTCTAGTCTTCAGTCTAACATATAGTGATCATAGAAAGGTTTCTTAACAAACGTAAGTTCTAATCTAATATTAGATGTTTAATTCGCATTAAATTATAAAGTTTCATTCTCTGCATATTATTTGGGCACACTTTTATTTCAGCTTAATATGATTAAATGTGGTAAATCTTATAGATAGATAATCTTATAGATACTTAAATTCGGAATCAGATTTTAACTCATGGTATTGTTAGGTTTTATATAAAAAAATAATAGTAAGAGCACAAAGAGCCATAGTTGTTGACGCGCCCTTTTTAAAATCCGTTATACAATCCAATTTTAAATTCGGAAGGAGTATTCAGTACAAAATTATTTCCAGTTTAAACATTTGAAAAAGCTTTAATTTTCAGCAAATTAACGACAATAAAGTAGAAACTCTTCCTACAATGTGATTTCGAATGAAGCCTCCCGTTACTTGAAGAAAGACATGGCATGAGTCCTTAGTCTGCAGCTTAACATAAAGTGTTCATCGAAACGTTTCATAAGCTAGGACAGTTCTGCTTTTTACTTTATTTAGTCCTACCTAATATTAGAAGTTTAATCCGAGTTACGTTAGAGGCTTTTATTATATGCATATTATTTGCGGGTACTTCTATTTTCGGCACAAAATGATTAATAACTTGGCAATTCTTACATATCTTGTGCGATACATAAATTCGGAAGGTGTACTTACTTACTGGCTTTTAAGGAACCCGAAGGTTCATTGCCGCCCTCACATAAGCCCGCCATAGGTCCCTATCCTGAGCAAGATCAATCCATTCTCTATCATCATATCCGACCTCCCTCAAATCCATTTTAATATTATCTTCCCATCTACGTTTCGGCCTCCCCAAAGGTCTTTTTCCCACCGGCCTCCCAACTAACACTATAAACTAACACTCTATATCCATTCCTGGATTCGCCAATACGTGCTACATGTCCTGCCCATCTCAAACGTCTGGATTTAATGTTCCTAATTATGTCAGGTGAAGAATACATGTGTGCAGTTCTGCGTTGTGTAACTTTCTCCATTCTCCTGTAACTTCATCCCTTTTAGCCCCAAATATTTTCCTAAGCACCTTATTCTCAAATACCCTTAACCTATGTTCCTCTCTCAAAGTGAGAGTCCAAGTTTCACAACCATAAAGAACAACCGGTAATATAACTCTTTTATAAATTCTAACTTTCAGATTTTTTGACAGCAGGCTGGATGATAAAAGCTTCTCAACCGAATAATAACAGGCAGGCATTTTCATATTTATTCTGTGTTTAATTTCCTCCCGAGTATCATTTATATTTGTTACTGTTGCTCCCAGGTATTTGAATTTTTCCACCTCTTCGAAGGATAAATCTTCAATTTTTATATTTTGATTTCGTACAATATTCTGGACACGAGACATAATCATATACTTTGTCTTTTCGGGATTTACTTCCAAACCTATCTCTTTACTTGCTTCCAGTAAAATTTCCGTATTTTCCCTAATCGTTTGTGGATTTTCTCCTAACATATTCACGTCATCCGCATAGACAAGCAGCTGATGTAACCCGTTCAATTCCAAACCCTCTCTGTTTATCCTGGACTTTCCTAATGGCATACTCTAGAGCAAAGTTAAAAAGTAAATAGTGCATCTCCTTGCTTTAGCCCACAGTGAATTGGAAACGCATCTGACAGAAACTGACCTATACGAACTGTGCCGTACATTTCACTGAGACACATTTTAATTGAACTAGTTTCTTGGGAATACCAAATTCAATAAGAATATCATATAAAACTGCTCTCTTAACCGAGTCATATGCCGTTTTGAAATATATGAATAACTGATGCACTGTACCCTTATACTCCCATTTTTTCTCCATTATCTGTCGAATACAAAATATCTGGTCAATAGTCGATCTATTACGCCTAAAACCACACTAATGATCCCCAATAATTTCATCTACATATGGAGTTAATCTTCTCAAAAGAATATTCGACAAAATTTTGTACGACGTCAATAAAAGTGATATTCCTCGAAAGTTACTATAGTTAGTCTTGTCCCCCTTCTTAAAGATAGGTACGATTATGGACTCCTTCCATTGCTCTGCTACAATTTCCTTTTCCCAGATAGCAAGTACAAGCTTATAAATTTCGTTAGATAATACGCTTCCACCCTCTTGTATTAATTCTGATAGAATTTAATCGATACCTGGAGACTTGTACTTTTTCAGATTTTCTATTGCACTTTCGACTTCAGAAAGTGTGGGTTCGGGTATAAATGGCTCACTGGAGTGAGTATTTCGTACAAAATTTGTTTTCAGTATAAGCTTCCTACAACATGATTTGTAATGAAGCCTCCATTTACTTCAAGAACTACATAGCATGAATTGTCAGTCTGCTGCATAACATAATATAGTGATCATGGAAACGTTTAATTAGGCCAATTATATCTTTTATATATATATATATACACACATATATATATATATATATATATATATATATATATATAAGATTAGAAGCTTAATTCGCATTAAATTAAAAATTTTATTCTTTGAACATTGTTTGGATGTACATTTATTTCCAGCATAATGTAGTCGATAATGTGGCAATTCTTATAAAACTTACGCGATATTTAATTTCGAAAGGATTATACAGTACAAATTTATTTTCAGTATGACCATAACAAAATACTTTAATTTTCAGTACAGTAAGGAACGATAAAGTATAAACTCTTCCTACAATGTCATCTGTAATAAAGCCTTCGGATACTTCAAGAAAGGCATGACAATAATCTTCATTCTGCAGCCTAACATGTTTATCATGAAAACGTTTCATTACCAAGGTCAGTTCTATCTTTTGCATTTTATATACCTAAGATTAGAAGTTAATTCATATTAAATTATTATGTTTTATTCTGTGCATATTATGTGCATATACTTTTGTTTCCAGCATAATATTATTAGTAACATGGCAATTCTTATAGAACTTGTGCGATACTTAAATTCGGGAGGCATAGTTAGTATATATTTTTTTTTCAGTGTATGCATTTAAAAGTACATTTAATTTTCAATACAGTATGGGACAATATCGCAGAAACTCTTTCTACAATCTGATTTGTAAAGAAGCCTCCATTTTTAATAAGGGCATGACACGGACTCTCAATTTGCAGGCCAACGTACAGTGATGATCGCAACGTTTCTTCACAAAGGTTAGTTGTATCTTTGTAACTTAATATATTTCATGTTAGATGTTTAACTCCAGTTAAATTAATCAGGTTTTATTTTATGTATATTATTTGCGTGTACATTTATTTCCAGCTCAATATGATTAATAACGTAAAATGACAGTTCTTAGAACTTGTGCGATACTTAAATTTGGGAGTATTTAGTGTTTTTATTTCAGTGTAAGAATTTCCAAATGCTTTAATTTTCTGTAGAGAAACGGACAATAACATAGAAAATCTTCTTACATTGTGTTTTGCAATGAAGACTTCTATTACTTCAAGGATATTGCATAAATCCTCAATCTGCAGCCTAAAATTAGTGATCATGGAAATATCTTATCAGAAATGCCAGTTCTATCTATATTTATTCTGTATCAAGTAGGCCTATCAGAAGTTTAATTCGCATTAAATTATAAGGTTTCATTTTAAGCATAATATTTGAGTGTATTTTTATTTTCAGCATAATGATGTTAATATCGTCGCAATTTTTATAGAACTTATCCGATATTTAATTTCAGGAGTATTTAGTACAGAATTATTTTGAATGTAAGTTTTCCAAAATAATTTGATTGTCAGTACAGTATGGGACAATATGGAGAAGTTCTTCCTACAATATGATTGTAAAGAAGCCTTCGGTTTCTTCAAGAAATATATGACATGACTTCTTTATCTGCTGCTTAAGGTATAGTGATCTTTAGGAGGTGGATTCATATGCACTAAAACACGGAAAAATATGCAGGCACGTATGCACTTAAAAAACCAGAATATATGCACTAAAAATAGCAAAATATGCACTGTTTAAAAAACAACAAGAACTTATTTTTAAGCAAATTATTATTAACTTTCGGTTTTTATGTTACACATAAGAAATCTGAGATCTCATTAGTTGTTAAAGTTGCGTGTCCTTCAAACCACTACTTAAGCAGTACAACACTTCTGGCACATTTTCCATTCGGCATCTTTGATAAAATTAAATCAAAATTGATTATTTTCTTGCGGTTAGCTGTTCTACAATACAATCCACTTTACACACGATCAAATTTTCTCTAACTTGTCATCACAATACAATTAAAAATTCTGATCTGCCATGTCGGCAAGTAGAAGACAGAAAATTTCATTATCGCGTCTATATTATTGTCGACAGCCGGGGAAATTCGAGCGCAAAGAGGTCTATCAACACTTCTTATAATTTCTCCGCCTATTTGATTATCTGTTATTTTAATCTCACCTTTCATCCATCATAACGTATCTATAATTATTATACATTTACACACAGTCAGCATTACATTACTTTCATTATGGAATACTTTGCTGTTACCGCGGAATTGTCCGTAATGATTCGCCAAAAACAGTGCACGTATGCATGTTGTCAGAATGCAATAAATAATATGTACCTACTGTAATGTTTTTCAATATCTGTGTTTCTTCAGTAATCCGAGGAAAAATCCGAGGCACGACAGCCCATGAAGGACCATGACCGGCCACATGCCAGAGCAGATGTGGACGATCTTCTAAACAGAATGGAGGCATCGTGTGGTTAGCACGATGATAACTCAGCCGTTATAGCTGGATTTCGGAACCGGATTTCTCTACATATTGTAGCTTCCCAAGTGCATCAAGATGCTGGGTGGGCACCGGTTTCATACACTGGCCGAAATTTCGTGAAAAAATTTCTTTCCACGTGAGGACTCGATCTAGCGTGCATTCCGTAACGCGAGTCCTAGGCAGGATGCCTTGGACCACGACGCCACGGCGCGGGACCTTCTGTAATCCATTTCTGTGATTTTTCGTATTCTTATCATGATTTAAGCACCAGATAGATAAAAATAATAACGTATGCGTTTATATACGCTAATAGCTGAAATATGCATTAACCCTTTAAATATGCATAAATATTCACTATAAAAACTTGACCTCTGTTTACAAATAGGTTAACTTGAAATGCATTTATGCAATGGTAGCATATGATTTGCAGTAAGGAATAAAATATCAAAATATGTTACAATCCGCCCCCTAATGATTACGTAACGTTTCTTCAGAAAGCCCAGTTCTATCTTTATTATTTGATATGTCTAGTATTAGAAGTTTCATTCGCATTAAATTGTAAGGTTTTATTCTACGCATATTAAGCCTATTTAAGTGTACTTTTATTTCCAATTCAATATGATTAGTAACGTGGCGATTCTTATAGAACAGCTGAGAAACTTGAAATAGTAAGAAGTATTTAGTACAAATTTATTTTCAATGCGAGCATATCAAAATACTTTAATTTTCAGTACGAAAAGCAATAAGAACTCAGAAACTCTTTCTAAAATGTGATATGTATCGAAGCCTCCTATTACTGTACTTCAAGAACATGGCATGAATTCTCAATCTATGGCCTAACACATCGTGATCATGGGAACTTTTCATCAGAAAGGACAGTTTTATTTATTTTTTATTTATATCTAAAATTAGAAGGTTAATGTGCATTAAATTTTAAGATTTTCTTCTGTCCACATAATTTGCCTGTACTTTTATTTTCAGCATAATATGATTAATAACTTCGTAATTCTTACAGAACATGTACTTACATAAATTCGGGAGTAATATTTAGTACAATTTTTTTCAGTGTAAGCATTTCAAAGTGCATACAGAAACTCTTCAGACGTTATGATTTGTAATGAAGCATCCCTTTACTACAAGAAGGATAATATAGCATGCAGCATAACATAACATACAGATCAAGGAAATGTTTCACCAGCAAGGTCGGTTCTATCTTTTTCATCTTATATACATGTATCTAAGATTATAAACTTAAAATGTATTAAATTATAAGGTTTTATCCTATTATTATTTGTGTGTACTTTTGTTTCCAGCATAATATGATTAATAATATGGCAATTCTTATAGAACTTACGCGATATTTAATTTCGGAAAAAGTAGCTATTTACTGAGATATATATTTCCAGTGTAAGCATTACAAAATACTTCAATTTTCAGTATAGTGAGTGACAATAATACAGAATATCAGTAGAGTATGGGACAATAATGGAAAATTTCTTCCTATAATTTGATTGTAATGAAGCCTCGCGTTACTTCAAGAAAGACATGGCATGAATCTTCAATCTGCAGCCATAATATATAGAGACCATGAAAACATTTCATACGGTAGACTAGTTCTATCTTTTTGATGTTCTGTATTTAATATTAGAAGTTTAATCGCGTTAAGTAATAAGGTTTCATTCCATGCATATTATTTACGTGTACATTTTGTTCCAGCCTAATATGATTAATAATGTGGCATTTCTTTAAAAAACTCATGTGATATATAATTTCTGTAGGAGTATTTAGTACAAATTTATTTGCAGTGTAAATATTTCAAAATAGTTTTATTTTCTGTACAGTAAGCGATTTAGAAAATCTTGCTACAATGTGACATGTAACGAGGCCCCGTTTCACTTCTTGAAAGGCATGGCAGGATTCCTCAATCTACATCATAACATATAGTGATTATGGAAACGCTTCATTACAAAGGCAAGTCCTATTTTTTCATTTTACATATCTAATATTAGAAACTTAATTCGTATTAAATTATAAGACTTTATTCAATGCTTATTACATACGTGTACATTTGTTTCGCCTGTGTTTATCCTGTAGTACTTTATGGGTGCCAAACAGGTCGCTAACAGGGAAACACAGGACCAAACTACAAACGTGTCAAAGGAAAATGATGCCCAAAATAATGGGCGTATCACTGTAGGAGAAAATCCCAAATGCGACACTGTACCAACTAGCAGATACACAGGACATCACACATGCAGCCATTACATCGAAATGTAAATGGGGTGGACACGCGTCCAGGCTACCAGGCGACAGATGGACATACCGAGCTACCATGTGGGACCCCCGTATAGGAAGGAGACTTGAAGGCAGACCTCGGCGCAGATGGGCAGACTTCTTCAAAGAACAGGTAGGTCAACAATGGTCAGAGAGGCAAGAGACAGAAGAAAGTGGAAACTACTCGAGAGATATTTGTGCATAGACAGGAAGTTGTGAAAGGCAGTGAGAGAATCATTGTTAAAGAAATTCAAGTTCCTAGACTTAAATATCACGTCTAACGTGAACTAGCTCACCACGTTAGGCAAGTAGAGCATTCCCTTATTTAAGGAGGATTTTGCCCTTCATGGGACACAAGAGACTATCTTTATCTTTATCTTATATTTGTTTCGATCATAATATGTTTAATAATTTGGCAATTCTTATAGAATGTCTTTGAAATTCTTATAGAACTTATGCAATATTTAATTTTTGAAGGATTATTTAGTGCAAATTAATTTTTAGAGTAACATTTCAAAATATTTCAAGTTTCAGTACATTAAGTGACGAAAATGTACAAACTACTCCTACAAGGTGATTTGTAATGAAGCCTCGAGTTACTTCAAGAAAGACATGGCATGAATCTCCAGTCTGCAGAGTAAATATATGGACCATGGAAACATTTCATCAGAAAACCTAGTTTTATCTTTTTTTATTGTATATATGTAATATTAGAATTTTAATTCGCTTTAAATTGTAAGGTTTTATTCTCTAATGTTATTTGCCTGTACTTTTATTTTCAGTATAATATGATTAATAACTTGGTAATTCTTACAGAACTTGTGCGATGCCTAAATTCGAAAGGAGGAGGAGTTGATTATTCAATTGCCTCAAGACATCACAAGTGATACGAAGAAGGCACCACGTATGAGGCAACTAGGCCAGGAGATAATGGGGTGGAGTGGCCAGTACCTTTCCCCCTCCATTGCATACATCGGCGACACTAATCAGACTTCAGATCGGAAAAAAGTATTCAGTGTAAGAATTTCGAAGTACTTTAATTTTCAATATAGTAAAGGCTAATAGAAACTTTTCCTACAATGTGATGTGTATTGAAGCCTCCATTTACTTCAAGAAGGACATGACATGAATTTTCAGTCTGTTGCATAACATATAGTGATCATGGAAACGTTTCATCAGAAAGGTCAGTTCTATCTTTTTCATTTTATGTATCTAAGATCAAGTATTATTCGTATGAAATTATAAGGTTTTATTCTATGCATATTATTTGCGAGTAATTACATTTGCTTCTAGCGTAATATCAAAATTAATGTGGCAATTCTTATAGAACTATTGCGATATTTAATTTCGGAAGCAGAACTCGGTACAAATGTTTTTATTTTTTGTGATAATATTTCTAAGTACTTTGACTTTCTGTACAATAAATGACAAAAATGTACAGACTGTTCCTACAATGTGATTTGTAATGAAGTCTCCATTTATTTCAAGAAGGAGAAAGACATGACTCCTCAGTCTACAGCATAACTGAATATAATGATATTGGAAACGTTTCAACCAAAAGCCTTGTTGCATCTTTTTATTTTATATACCTGCGATTAGAAACTTAATGCGCATTGAATTTTAAGGTTTCATTCTCTGCATATTGTCTGGGTATACAGTATAATATGGTTAATAACGTGACAATTTTTATAGAACTTATGCGATATTTAATTTCGGAAGGATTATATAGTACAAATTTATTTTCAGTATAACCATAACACTATACTTCAATATTGAGTACGGTATGGATATAAATTTATCAATCTTCCTCAACTTGGTGAGGTAGCCAAAGACAAAGAATGTTAAACAGTAAGATTTAAAATGACATTTAAAAAGTTTGTTTACAAGAAACTAAAATTTGCAGTAGATAATATTTGACATAATGAAAATTTATAAAAAAAAATACAGATAAAAATAAAAATCTGTGAACTGTAGAAACTCTTCCTACAATATCATATTTTATAATAAAGCCTTTGGTTACTTCAAGAAAGACATGGCAAGAATACCCAATCTGCAGCCTATCATATGGTTACCATGGAAACGTTTCATTATAAACAACAGTTCTATCCTTTTCATTTTATGTAGCTTATCTAAGATTATTAGTTTAATTCGTATGAAGTTATAAGGCTTTATTCTATGCATAATATTAGCGAGTACCTTCGTTTCCAGCATTAGGCATGTATGATTAATAACGTGGCAATACTAAATAGAACCTTTGTGATACTTAAATTCGAATGATTATACAAAGTACAAATATATCTTCAGTTTAAATAGTTTTCAAAACAGCAAGGAACAATAATGTAGAACCTCTTCCTAAATTGTGTTTTTCAGTGAAACCTCCGGTTACTTCAAGGAGAATATGGTTTGAATCCTCAGTCTGCAGTCGTAACACAGAAATATCATGGAAACGTTTCATCAGAAAGGTCAGTTCTATCTACCTTATTTTCATATCTACTATTACAAGTTTAATTACAATTGAATTGTAAGATACTATTTTGTGTATATGCCTGTGTGTACCTTTATTTTAAGCATAATATAATTAATAATGTTGCAATTCTTATATAAATTATGACACGCTTAAATTCGGAAAGAGTTTTCAGTAGTACAAATTTATGTTCAGTGTAAGAATTTCAAAATGCTTTAATTTTCAGTACCACATATAATGTGGCAATTCTTATAGAACTTATGCGATATTTAATTTCGGAAGCAGAATTCAGTACAAATTTAATTTTTGTGTTAATATTTCTAACTACTTTCACTTTCAGTACAATAAATGACAAAAATGTACAAACTATTCCTACAATGTGATTTGTAATGAAGCCTCCATTTACTTAAAGAAGGAGGAAGGCATGACTCATCAGTCTACGGCATAACAATATAATGACCATAATAATTCAGAATTAATATTGCCATTCAACGAGGGAAAGCTATAAGTTTTAAGGGGACTTTTACAGAATGTAAATCACTGGAAGAAATATTTTATTTCGTGTAGAGCTGTAGACTGCTTTTCGCATCCTTTAGTTTTGTTGCTAATTTCTAGGTTGTCCCTTACTCAATTGTTTAATTTAAAATTAAATTTTATTTTATATCAGACAGTTTACTATGTTTGTAGATAATATTGTCCTAAATTAAAGCATTAGGTAAAATTGATAAGGGACAATATCGTAGAAACTCTTCCTACAATATGGTTTGTAATGAAGCGTCCGGTTATTTCAAGGAGGAGGATGGCTTTTAATTCTCTATGTCAGTTTGCAGCAAAGACATAGTCATCTTCGAAACCTTTCATCAGAAAGGCCTGTTGTGTCTATTTAATTTTAAATCCAATATTACAAGTTTAATTCATATTAAATTATAAGTTGCTTTTTGTATGCATATTGATTTAGTGTCCTTTTTCCAGCACAATAAGATTAATAACGTGACAATCCTTACAGATTTTGTGCGATACTTAAATTCGGAAGGAATGTTTAGTACAATTTCTCTTCCAGTGCAAGCATTTCAAAGCACATTTCAATTTTCAATACAGTATGGGATAATTACGTAGAAACTCTTCCTGCAATATCATTTGCAGTGAAGCCTCCATTTACTACAAGCTGGACATGGCATGAATCCTCATTCTGCAGCATAACATATGGAGATCATGGAAATGTTTAATCAAAACGGTCAGTTCTATTTTTTTCATTTTATTCATCTAAGATTAGAAGCTTAAATCGTATTAAATATTATAAGGTTTTATTCTATGCATATTATTTGCGAGTACTTTTGTTTTCAGCAGAGAATGATTAATAACATGGAAATTCTAATAGAACTTATGATATATTTTAATTTCAGAAAAAGTATTTACTACAAATTTATTTCCAGTGTAAGCATTAAAAAAATACTTCAATTTTCACTACAGTAAGTGACAATAACATAGGAAATCAGTACAGCAGGGAACAAAAATGCAGAGATTATTCCTACTATATGATTGTCATGAAGTCTCGCATTAGGCTTACTTTAAGATCGATATGGTATGGATCTTCAGTCTGCAGCGTTACATACAATGATCATGAAAATGTTTCATCAGGTAGACCAGTTCTGTCTCCTTTAATTTAATAATAATAATAATAATAATAATAATAATAATAATAATAATAATAATAATAATAATAATAATAATAATAATAATAATAATAATGATAATAATCAATATATAATAATATATTATTATTATTATTATTATTAATATTATTATTATTTTTATTATTATTATTATTATTATTATTATTATTACTATTATTATTATTATTATTATTATTATTATTATTATTATTATTATTATAATATTAGAAGTTTGATTCCCGTTAAATTATAAAGTTTGACATTTTACGCGCACATTAATTGCTTACAGCGTAATGCGACTAATAATGTGACAATTCTTAAAAAAGTAATGCGATATTTAATTTCGGAAAGAGTACTTAGTACAAATATATTTTCAGTGTCAATTTTTTAAAATACTTCTATTTATTTTCTGCACAGTAAGCGATGATAATTTAGAAAACTTTCCTACAATGTGATTTTGTAACGGAGCCCTGCTTTACTTCATGAAAGGCATGGCAGGATTCCTCAATCTGCAGCATAACATAATATGGAAACGCTTCATCACAAAGGCAAGTTCCTTTTTTCCTTTTTCATTTTAAGTATCCAAATAGAAGCTTAATTCTTATTAAATTATAAAGTTCTTTTTCTGTGTTTATTATATATCTGTGTACTTTTGATTCTAGCATAATATGGTTAATAATATGGCAATTCTTATGAAACTGGTGCGATGCCTAAATTCGGAAGGATTATTTGTACAATTTTTTTTCAGATTAAGTACTTCAAAATACTTCAATTTTTAGTACAGTAAGTAACAAAAATGTACGAACTAATTCTACAACATGATTTGTAATGAAGCCTCTCGTCACTTCAAGAAACAAATACATAATATGAATCTCTAGTCTCCAACCTTACATATAGGCCTAAGGATATGGAAACGTTTCATCAGGAAGGCAAGTTCTTTCTTGTTTATTGTGTATATCTAATAAAATAAGAATAATACGCATTAAATTATTTATTTCCAGCGATATATCATTAATAACGTGCCAATTGTTATAGAACTTGTGCAATTCTTAAATTCGTAATCGGATTTTAACTTACTTTATTGTTTAGGTTTTATGTTCTTAAGGAGTAATACGTAGTTAAGAGCGCAAATAACCATAGTTGCCAACGCTCTCTTTTTAAACCTCATTTTTCACTCCAATCCTAATTGGGGAAGAAGTATTTAGTAGCCTACAAATTTATTTTCAGTGTAAGCATTTTAAAGTACTTCAATTATCAATATGGTAAGGGCCAATAACGTAGAAACTCTTCCTACAATGTGATTTGTAATGAAAACTCCTCTTACTTCAAGAACGAAGAGAATTGTATTCTTTTATTTTATATATCTTGCACTGAAAGTGTAAACCGAATTAAATAATTTTCTGCGTATTATTTGCCTGTTCTCTTATTTTCAGCAATTTTATTATAATTAATAACGTGGCAATTCTTATAGAAATTTATTCGATATTTTATTTCGAAAGGATTATGTAGTGTATTTTATTTTCATTCTAACCGTATCACATTATTTCGATTTTCAGTGTAGCAAGGAACAAAAACATAGAAGCACTTCCTACACTGTGATTTTTAATGAAGTCTCCGGTTACTTCAAGAAATTCATGGCAAGTCTCCTCAAATAGCAGCCTAACATAAGGTGAACGTCGAAACGTTTCATCAGAAAGGTAAGTTATATCCATTTCATTTCATATGACTAATGTTAGAAACGTAATTCGCATTAAATAATACGGTTTTATTCTATGCATATTCTTTGGTTTCATTTTTGTTTCCGGCATAATATGATTAATAATGTAGTAATTCTTGTAAAACATACACGATATTTAATTTCGGAAAAATTATTTGCGTGTGGTTTCATTTCGAGCATAATATGACTAATAATGCGGTAACTCTTACAGAACTTACGAGATATTTAATTTTGGGAAAATCATTTGCATTTGCTTTTATATCTACCATAATATCATTAATAATGTTGTAATACTTATAGACATTATACAATAATTTATTGTAGAAGAATTATTTGCGTGGGCTATCACTTCAAGCATAATATGATGAATAACGTACTAGGTCTAATTCTTACAGATATTATCACATATATAATTTCGGGAGAATTATTTGAGTGTGCTTTTATTTCCAGCTTAATTTGATTATTAATGTGGTAATTGTTATTGAACTTATGCCATACCGGTATTTAATTTCGGAAGACAAACAAGCTTGTGTTTTATTTCCAACATAATACGACGAATAATGTGATAATCGTTACATTAATTATGCCATATTTAATTTCGGAAGAATTATTAGGGTGTGCTTTTATTTCCAGCATAATATGATTATAAATGTGATAATTCTTATTGAATTTATGCCATACCGGTATTCAATTTTGTAATACATATTGGCCTATGTTTTATTTCCAACATAATACGACGAATAATGCCATAATTTTTACAGCAATTATGCCATATATAATTTCGGAAGAATTATTTGCATGAGCTTCTATCTCTAGCAAAATATGATTAATAATGCGATAATTCTTATAGAACATATGCCATACTTAATATCGGAAGAATTATTTGACGGTGCTTTTCTTTTAACGTTATATGATTATTAAATTGATGTGGTAATTGTTATAAAAATTATGAGACAGTTAATTTCATATGAATTAGTTGCGAGTGCTCCCCTATTCATGTTATATGATTAATAATGTCATAATTCTTATGCAGCAATACATGTGCGATATTTAATTTCGGAAAAATAATTACGTGTACCATTTTTTCCGGCATAATATAATCTACAATACGGTAATTCCTATGCAAGAATCCGATATTTAATTTCGGAAGAATTAATTACGTGTACCATTATTTCCGGCGTAATATAATTTACAATATGGAAATAAAATTCCTATGTAAGAATCCGATATTTAATTTTGGAAGAATTAATTACGTGTACCATTATTTCCGGCATAATATAATTTACAATATGGTAATTCCTATGTAAGAATCCGATATTTGATTTTGGAAGAATTATTTGCATGTCCTTTCATTTCCATCATAATAAGATTAATAATGTGTTAATTATCATAGATGTTATGCGATATTTAATTTCGGAAGAATGATTTACGTGTGCTTTCGTTTCCAGCATAATATGATTAATAATGTGGTAATTCTTGTAGAACTTATGCGATATTTATTTTGCGAAGAATTAATTGCGTTTGCTCTTGTATCTATCATAATATCATTAATAATGCTGTAATTCTTATAGACATTATGCAATATTTTATTTTAGAAGCATTATTATTTGCATGTGCTTTCATTCCAAGCCTAATACGATGAATAACGTAATAATTCTTATAGAAATTATCACATTATATAATGTCGGAAGAATTACTTCAGTGCGCTTTTATTTTCAGCATAATATCATTATTAATGTGGTAATCATTATTGAACTTGTGAGATACCGGTATTTAATTTCGGAATACAAAGTTGCGTGAGTTTTATTTCCAAAATAATATGACAAATAATGTGATAATTCTTGCAGTAATTATGTCATATATAATTTCGGAAAAAATTATTTGCGTGTGCTCTTATTTCCAAGAATAATATGCTTATTATTGTGGTAATTCTTATTCAACTTATGCCATACCGTTATTTAATTTCGAAACACTTACATGCGTGTGTTTTATATCCATCATAGTACGACGAGTAACGTGATAATATTTACAGTAATTATGCCATAATTAATTTCGGAAGAATTATTTGAATGTGCTTTTATCTTCCACATAATATGATTACAAATGTGATAATTAATATCGAACTTATGCCATGCCGATATTTAATTTCGGAAGACTTAATTGTGTGTGTTTTATCCCAACATAATATGACGAATAGTGTGATAATTCTTAGGCCTACAGTAATTATACCACATTTAATTTCGAAAGAATTATTTGGCTGTACTTTTATAACCAGCATAATTTAATTATTAATGTGAAAATTCTTATTGAACTTAAGCAATATCGGCATTAAATTTCGGAAGACTTACTTGCCTATGTTTTATTTCCAACTCAATACGACTAATAATGTGAAAATTCTTACAGTAATTAAGCCATATTCAATTTCGGAAGAATTATTTGCCTGTGCTTTTATTTTCAGCATAATATGAATATTAATGTGGCAATTCTTATTTAACTTATGCGATACCAGTATTTAATTTCGGAAGAATTGCTTGCGTGTGTTTCATATCCAACATAATACGACGAATAATGTTGTAATTCTTATACTAATTATGCAACATTTAATTTCGGAAGAATTATTTTCGTGGTCTTTTATACAGAGCATTCTATGGTTATTGATGCGGTAATTCGTATTGAAATTATTCCATACCGGTATTTAATTTCGGAAGACTGACGTGCGTGTGTTTTATTACCAA
Organism: Periplaneta americana; assembly: GCF_040183065.1. Lineage (NCBI taxonomy): Eukaryota > Metazoa > Arthropoda > Insecta > Blattodea > Blattidae > Periplaneta > Periplaneta americana. The sequence continues at coordinate 108,564,556 of NC_091122.1, read as the reverse complement.
CATAATGCGACGAATACAGTAATTACGCCATATTTAATATTGGGAGAACTATTTGCATGAGCTTCTATTTATAGCAAAATATATGATTAATAATATGCTCATTCTTGTAGAACTTGTATGATTTTAATTTCGAAAGAGTTATTTGCGTGTCTTTTTATTTCCATCATAATATTATTAATAAAGTGAAAATTGTATAGAAGTTATGCGATATTTAATTTCGTAAGAATTATTTGCGTTTTTTTATTTCCTGCATAATATGAATAAAATGTGGTAAGTCTTATTGGACTACAGCGATAATTAACTTCGGAGAAATTATTTGTGCTTACTTTTATTTCCAGCAATATATAATTAATAATGAGATAGTTCGTATGTAACTCAAGCGATAATTAATTTCGAAAGAATTATTCCCGTGTGGATTTATGACCAACATAGTATGATTGATAACGTTGCAAATATTACAGAATTTATGTGATATTTAATTTCGGAAAAATTATATGCTTCTGCCTTTATTTCTAGCAAAATAGGTTTAACAACCTGGTAATGTTTATAGAATTTTTGCGATAATTAATTTCGGAAGAATTATTTGCGTGTGCCTTTACTTCCAGCACAGTGGTAATTCCTATAGAACATGTGCGAATTTCAGTTTCGGAAGAGTTACCTGCGTTTACTTTTATTTTCAGCATTGTGTGATTAAAATTGTTGAAATTCTTATAGAACACATGCGATATTTTAATATCGGAACTATTATTTACGTGTGCTTTTTTCAGCATAATATGATGAATAATGTGGAATTATATGCAGAAATAATGACGTATTTAATTCCGGAAAAAATTATTTGAGTGTCCCTTTATTTCTCGCATAATATTATTATTCAGGCGGTAATTCTTGTTGTACTTGTGCGATACAGGTATTTAATTTCGGAAGACTACATAGCGTGTGTTTTATTTCTAACATAATACGACAAATAATGGGATAATTCTTACGGTAATTACGACATATATTTAATTTCGTAAGTATTATTTGCGTGTGCTTTTATTTCTAGCATAATATGAATATTTATGTGGTAATTATTATTGAACATAGGCGATACCGCAATATCATACGGAAGACTTACTTGCATGTGTTTTATCTCCAACATAGTAAGTCCAATAATGTGATAATTCTTTCAGTAATTGTGTGAAATTCAATTTCGAAAGAATCACTTGAGTGTGCATATTTTTCCAGCATAATATGATTAATAATTTGGTAATTCTTATTGATATTATGCCACAGCAGTACTTAATTTCGGAAAAATAATTTGCGTGTCTCTTTCCGACATAATATGTTCAATAATGTGATAATTCTTACAGTAATTATGTGAAATTCCATTTCGAAAGAATTATTTGCGTGTACATTTATTTCAACCAAATATGATTATTAATTTGGCAATTCTAATTGATATTATGCCACACCAGTATTTATTTTCGGAAGACGTGATTGCGTGTGTTCTATTTTCAAAATAATACGACGAATAATGATGTAATTCTTACAGTAATTATGGCATAATTAATTTCGGAAGAATTATTTACGTGTGCTTTTATTTCTAGCATAATATGATTAGTAATGTGGTAATTCTTAACGAACTGAGGCTATACCGGTATTTAATTTCGGAAAATTTGCTTGCGTGTGTTTCATTTCCAACGTAATATGAGGAATAATGTGATAAATGTTACTGTAATTATATCATATTTAAATCGGAAAAATTATTTGCGTTAGCTTTTATTTCCAGCAAAATATGATTATTAATGTGGTAATTGTTATGGAATTTATGCCATACCGGTATTCAATTTCGGAACACTTAGTTGCATGTGATTTATTTCCATTTTAATACGAAGAATAATGTGATAATTCTTATAGTAATTATGCCATATTTAAATTCTGAAGAATTATTTGGGTGTGCTTTTATAACCAGCATAATTTAATTATTAATGTGATAATTCTTATTGAACATATGCCATTCCGGTATTTAGGTTCGGAAAACTAACTTTCGTGTGCTTTATTTCCACCAAAATACGATAAATAATAACGTGATAATTCTTACAGTGATTATGTCATATTTAATTTCGGAAGAATTATTTGCGTTACCTTTTATTTCCAGCATAATATGATTATTACTGTGGTAATTCTTATTCAACTTATGCCCTACCCGTACTGAATTTTGAACTTGCATGTGTTTTATTTCCAACTTAATACGTCGAATATTGTGATAATTAGTACAGTAATTATGCCATTTTTAATTTTCGATGAATTTTTGCGAGTGCTTTTATTTACAGAATAACATGAATATTCATGTGGTAATCCTTATTGAACTTATTCGATACCGGTATTTAATTTCGAAAGATTTGCTTCTGTGTGATTTATTTCCAGCATAATATGTCGAACAAGATGTAATTCTTACAGCAATTGTGCAATATTTAATTTCGGAAAAATTATATTCGTGTGTTTTTATTAAGAGCATAATATGATTATTAATGCGGTAATCCTTATTGAACTTAGGCTATACCGATATTTAATTTGGGAAGACTTAATTGCGTGTGTTTGATTTCCAACATAATACGACGAAAAATAAGATAAATCTTACAGTTATTGTGCCATATTAAATGTCGGAAAAATTATTTGCTCCTGCTTTTATTTTCACCATATTATGATAATTAATGTGATAATTCTTATTGAACTTATGCCATACCGGTATTTAATTTCGTAAGACTTGCTTGCGTGAGTTTGATTTCCAACATAATACGAGGAATAATGTGATAACTATTACAGTAATTAGGCTATATTTAATGTCAGAAGAATTATATGCGTGTGCGTTTACTTCCAGCATAATATGAATATTAATATGGTAATTCTTTTTTAACTTATGCGATACCGGAATTTAATTCGGAAGAATTAATTGCATATGTTTTTTTTCCCAACATAATACGTACAAATATGTGATAATTCTTTCAGTAATTATGTGAAATTCAATTTCGAAAGAATTATTTCAGTTTGCATTTATTTCCAGCACAATATGATTATTAATTTGGTAATTCTTATTGACATTATGCCATAGCAGTATTTAATTTCGGAACACTAACTTGCGTATCTATTTCCGACGTAATTTGTTCAATAATATGGTAATTATTACAGTAATTAGCCTATGTGAAATTCAATTTCGGAAAAATTGTTTGCGTGTGCATTTATTTCAAGCAAAATTTGATTATTAATTCGGAAATTCTTATTGATATTATGCCACACCAGTATTTATTTTCGCAAGACTTGCTTGCGTGTGTTTTATTTCCAATATAATACGACGAATAATGATGAAATTCTTACAGTAATTGTGGCATATTTAATTTCGGAAAAATTATTTACGTGTCCTTTTATTTCTAGCATAATATGGTTATTAATGTGATAATTGTTATTGAGTTTATGCCATACCGATATTTAATTTCGGAAGACGTTCTTGCGTGTATTTTATTTCCAACATAATGCGACGAATAATGTGATAATTCTTACAGTAATTATGCCATATTAATTTCGAAAATTTATTTGCGTGTGTAGCTATTGTTTGAGTTGTTATCATGCTAAGTGTCAGTGATAAGTGCTAGATGACATACTTGCAAGAATTGTGACAGAAGATGGAACATGGCTCCACCATTTTGGACCGGAAACAGAGGCAGACAATGGAGTGGCATCATGGAAATGCACCAAAGAAATAGAAATTCAAAAGTACGCCTTCGGTAGGAAACGTTATGGCTACTGTGTTTTTCGATTCAGAAGGACTCTTGCTTGTGGACATCATGCCACACAGAACCAACATTAATTCTGACGGGTATGTTGCAAATCTCAAGAAAAATTCTAGTTCGACTGAGTCGTGTTCGACGACATCGGGAGAAACAGGATGTTCTGCTATTTCACGAAAACGCACAGCAAAATGTCAGTCACAAGAGCACAGACCAGATCAGAAAATTCTGGTAGACAACACTGAAACAACCGCCTTACAGTCCTGAACTGGGACCGCGCGATTACCATCTCTTTGGTAAACTGAAGGATTCCTTCGCGGAACGAGGTTAGAAGATGACTTCCTTGTGCACGCTGCTAAAGAGTGGCTCAGACGTGTTGGTCCAAACTTTTACCGTGCTGGTCTGCAGGCCCTCGTTCCTAGGTTACGTAAGGCAGTTGAAAGGGACGGGGATTATGTGGAAAAGTGACATTTTGTTCCTTAAGGATGCATCTACATTCTGTGGAAATAGCAAAGCTGTAGGATAAAAATATAATATTTAAACAAACGTTATGCGTTACTTTTGAAGTTTCCCTACTAATATAGGTAAAGTAAAGTCCGTAATAAATGTGTTCACCCTTTCAGGGCAAGAAAATCCCTTTTCAATTTCAATTTTTACTTTGATTTCATTCTTATTATGTGCTGATATGTATTTCCAACTCAATACGACTAATAATGTGAAAATTCTTACAGTAATTAAGCCATATTTAATTTTGAAAGAATTGTTTGCGTTAGGTTTTATTTCCAGCATATTATGATTATTAATGTGGTAATTGTTATGGAAATTATGCCATACCGGTATTCAATTTCGGAACACTTATTTGCGTGTGATTTATTTCCATCATAATACGAAGTATAATGTGATAATTCTTACAGTAATTATGCTATTTTTAATATCTGAAAAATTATTTGGGTGTTCTTTTATAACCAACATAATTTAATTACCAATGTGATAATTCTTATTTAACATATGCCATACCGGTATTTAGATTCGAAAGACTAACTTTCGTGTGTATTATTTTCAACAAAATACGATAAATAATAATGGAACAATTCTTACACTAATTATGTCATATTTAATTTCGGAGGAATTATTTGCGTTGCCTTTTATTTCCACCATAATATGATTATTAATGTGGCAATTCTTATTCAACTTATTAAACTTATTAAATTCAAGTAATTACGCTACAGTTCAACTTAAGAACATGTTTGAGTCTTACAATATATCCATCCTTCCTTCCGCAGCTACCCACCACACCCAGGAATCGGAGACACTTCTTGACATTAATGCCACGACTAATCCTCAGCTAGTATTAACGAATGGACAACTACCAGCGCCGGGTATCTCAGCACACGACATAATCTTTTTAGAATATTCCTTGTATTGTCCAGAATATAAACCTCGCATCACATCATACCGGGACTTAAAGCATATTGAGCATGATGAATTAATCAATGACGCACTTAGCCTGCCTTGGACTGAAGTGTGGAACTTACCAGACATTGACGACAAAATCGAAAAATTTAACGACCTAGTAATTCAGTTATACGATAAACACGCACCCTTGAAAACCAGACGAGTTGGTAGACACCCTGCGCCTTGGATGTGCGATGCCATAAAATTACTCATGACAGACAGAGACACTGCTTATCGTAAATACAGATGGAGCAAGGACGAATTAGATTTTAATACTTACTTATTTTAAGAAATAAATGTAATCAAGCAGTAAGAAATGCTAAATTACGCCATGCACATTCCCTTATTCTACCTTCGGTCAGTGCGTAAGAATTGTGGCGTAACCTTAATAACCTGGGTCTAACAAAAGCAAAGCCTCGGGTAGATAACATCAACTTGTCACTCAATAATCTAAATGAACATTTTGTCACTGCTCCACCTGAACCATTACATAAGCAAGAGACTCTTGAATTTCTCAGATCTTACCCCCAACCTGTGTGGGATAAATTCTTCTTTAAATACATTAACCCGACTGACGTAATGAAGACGCTGCGACGTATGAAATCTAAAGCCCAAGGTATAGACAATATAAATATCACTCTCCTGTATAAAATAATAGATGTGATCCTGCCGACCGTCACCCATATATTCAATGCATCTATTATGACTGGGTCCTACCCCTCTCTCTGGAAAATGGCATTAGTGAAACCTTTACCTAAATCTAACACACCTTCTACAGTAAACCAATACAGACCGATATCAATTCTTCCCACTCTTTCAAAAGCATTAGAACATATTGTACATGGACAACTTATGAACTATCTCGACGAACACAAACTCCTTGATGACTATCAATCGGGTTTTAAACATGGACACAGCACTTCTACAGCCCTACTTAAAGTGACTGAGGACATCCGTGAAGCTATGGATAGGGGTGAAGTAACGGCACTAACTCTTCTCGATTTCAGCAATGCCTTTGGTTCTGTTGATATCGACTTGCTTCTTGCAAAGATGAAGGCTTTGCACCTGTCAGACAATACATTGAGCTGGATGGACTCCTACCTACGTGACCGCCAACAGTGTGTTTCACTTGATAATCAATTCTCCCAATGGAGATGCACAAAGGCGGGAGTGCCGCAGGGCTCCGTATTATTTTCTCTATCTACATTAATAACGTATCAAAGAACTTACAGTATTGCCGATATCACCTCTATGCCGACGACCTACAACTTTACATACATTCCAGACCCAATACGATCAATGAATCGATTGACAAGTTAAATTGTGACCTAGCCACTGTCTCCACTTGGGCGGCCAATTTCGGACTCGCACTTAATCCAAGTAAGACTCAAGCCATAATTATTGGACATAAGCGTTTAGTTAACTCCCATAATAACAGTAATCTTTCAGTTGTTACCCTTAACAACACGCTAATCCCTTATTCATCTGTCGTAAAAAATCTTGGCTTCTTTTTTGATAATAATCTAAGTTGGAATTTTCAAGTTAAAGAAACGATAAAAAAAAATCTGTTCCTCCATTCACTGTTTGAGTCGCTTGAGAAACTTCTTGCCCCAGCAACTAAAACTTACCCTAGTGTAAACCCTAGTAACGCCGCACTTCGATTATTGTGACGTTTTGTTAAGTGACCTAAGTTCTGAATTGTCAGTCAAGTTACAGCGAGCTCAGAATATGTGCGTCAGATACGTGTGCAACATCCGACGGTATGATCACATATCACCGTCCTTCGCAAGTCTCTCGTGGCTCCGACTTAAAGAACGTAGAACTTTACACTCTTTGTCTTTACTCTTTCGAATTCTGCACACTTCAACACCAAATTACCTTTCGTCTCGTTTCTCTTATCTATACTCTAACCACGACGTAAATACCAGATCACTTATCTGTGGCACGCTAAGTATACCTCTTCATAGAACATCTTGTTATTCATCATCTTTTACAATATCCACCTCGTGTCAATGGAATTCCTTGTCACAAAGTATTAGGGGCTGCAAGACAATAAACACCTTTAAGAACAGCTTAAAAGATAACCTTATTAGCATTTCACTCCAATCATACTGATTTAAACTATCACTGACTACATTGTTACTTTTTTCTTTAGACATCATCCTGATTGTGCTGTATTTTAATTGTCTCGTAATAATCTCTTTCTATTATCTAATATTATTTGAAATATATTAACATTCTATGTATTTTAGTTTAATTCTGCTACACAGTTTATTTCAGTGTTTAATTAATAGTTCATAGTATTTTGTTGTTTAATTTGTAAATAACATTTGTATACATGTAACTCTCATCTAAATCAAATTGTTGGATTCTTTGTAAGTTCATGCATATGTATATACACTTTTTGCTGGTTGATGGAAGAGAAGAAATTACGGCCTTAACTCTGCCAGCTAAAATAAATTATTATTATTATTATTATTATTATTATTATTATTATTATTATTATTATTATTATTATTATTATTATTACCCGTATTGAATTTAGAACTTGCGTGTGTTTTATTTCCAACTTAATAAGTAGAATAGTGGGATAATTAGTACATTAATTATGCCATTTTTAAATTCCGATGATTTTTACACCATAATATGAATATTCAAGTGGTAACTCTTATTGAACTTATTCGATACCGGTATTTAATTTCGGATCATTTGCTTCCGTGTGTTTTATTTCCAGCATAATATGACGAATAAATTGTAAATCTCACAAAAATTATGCAATATTTAACTTCGGAAAATTTATTTTCGTGTGCTTTTATTTCGAGCATAATATGATTATTAATGCGGAAATCTTTATTGAACTTATGTTATAGCGGTATTTAATTTGGGAAGACTTAGTTGTGTGTGAGTATTTACAACATAATACTACGAATAATATGATAATTCTTACAGTAATTATGCCATATTTAATTTCGGAAAAATTATTTGCTTGTGCAGTTATTTTCACCATAATATGATAATTAATGTGGTAATTCTTATCGAACTTATGCCATACCGGTATTTAATTTCGGAAGAATTATTTGCGTGTGTCTCATTTCCAACATAATACGACGAATATTGTGATAATTCTTACAGTGATTAAGCCATATTTAATTTCGGAAGAATTATTTGCGTGTGTCTCATTTCCAACATAATACGACGAATATTGTGATAATTTTTACAGTAATTAAGCCATATTTAATTTCGGAAGAATTATTTGCGTTTGTCTCATTTCCAACATAATACGACGAATATTGTGATAATTCTTACAGTAATTAAGCCATATTTAATTTCGGAAAAATTATTTGCGTGTGTCTCATTTCCGACATAATACGATGAATATTGTGATAATTCTTACAGTAATTAAGCCATATTTAATTTCGGAAGAATTATTTCCGTGTGTCTCATTTCCAACATAATACGACGAATATTGTGAGAATTCTCACAGTAATTAAGCCATATTTAATTTGGGAAGAATTATTTGCGTGTGTCTCATTTCCAACATAATACGACGAATATTGTGATAATAGTTACAGTAATTAAGCCATATTTAATTTCGGAAGAATTATTTGCATGTGTCTCATTTCCAATATAATACGACGAATATTGTGATAATTCTTACAGTAATTAAGACATATTTAATTTCGGAAGAATTTTTTGCGCGTGCTTTTATTTCCAGCATAATATGAATATTAATGTGGCAATTCTTATTGAAGTTATGCGGTACCAGTATTTAATTTCGGAAGATTTGCTTGCGTGTGTTTCATTTCCAACATAATACGGCGAATAATGTTGTAATTCTTATAGTAATTATGCAATATTTATTTCGGAAGAATTATTTTCGTGGTCTTTTATTTAGTGCATTATATGATTACTAATGCGGTAATTCCTATTCAACTTATTCCATAACGGTATTTAATTTCGGAAGTCTTACTTGGGTATGTTTTATTACCAACATAATACGATGAAGAATGTGATCATTCTTACAGTAATTATGCAATATTTAATATCTGAAAAATTATATAGGTGTGCTTATGTAACCAGCATAATTTAATTATTAATGTGATAATTCTTATTGAACATATGCCATACCGGTATTTAGATCGGGAAGATTAAGTTTCGTGTGTTCTATTTCCAACAAAATACGATAAATAATGATGTGATAATTCTTACAGTAATTACGTCATATTTATTTTCGGAAGAATTCTTTGCGTTACCTTTTATTTCCAGCATAATATGATTATTAATGTGGTAATTCTTATTCAACTTATGTCCTACCCGTATTGAATTTCGAACTTGCCTGTGTTTCATTTCCAACTTAATACATCGAATAGTATTATAATTAGTACAGTAATTATGCCATTTTTAATTTCCGATGAATTTTTGCGTGTGCTTTTATTTACAGCATAATATGAATTTTCATGTGGTAATTCTTATTGAACTCATTCGATACCGTTATTTAATTTCGGATGATTTGCTTCCGTGTGTTTTACTTCCAACATAATATGACTAGTAAGTTGTAATTTTTGCAGCAAATGTGCAATATTTAATTTCGGAAAAATTATTTTCGTGTGCTTTTATTTCGAGCATAATATGATTATTAATGCGGTAATCCTTATTGAACTTATGCCATAGCGGTATTTAATTTCGGAAGACTCAGTTACGTGTGTTTTATTTCTAACATAATAAGACGAATAATATGATAATTCTTACAGTAATTATGCTATATTTAATTTCGGAAATACTGTTTGCTTGTGCTTTTATTTTCACCATAATATGATAATTAATGTGGTAATTCTAATTGAACTTATGCCATACCGGTATTTAATTTCGGAAGACTTGCTTGCGTGCGTTTAATTTCCAACATAATACGACGAAAAATATGATAACTCTTACAGTAATTAAGCCATATTTAATATTCGGAGTACTATTTGCATGAGCTTCTAGTTCTAGCAAAATCTGATTAATAATCTGCTCATCCTTGCAAAACATATATGATTTTTAATATCGAAAGTTTTATTAGCGTGTGCTTTTATTTCCAGCATAATATTACATAGAACCTGAAAATTGTATAGAAGTTATGCGATTTTAAATTTCGTAAGAATTATTTGCGTGTGCATTTATTTCAAGCAAAATATGATTATTAGATGGGTAATTCTTATTGATATTATGCCACACCTGTATTTATTTTCGCAAGACTTGCTTGCGTGTGTTTTATTTGCAATATAATACGACGAATAATGATTTAATTCTTTCACTAATTATGGCATATTTAATTTCGGAAGAATTGTTTTTGTTGTCTTTTATTTTGAGCATTACGGTATATGATAATTAATGCGGTAATTAATATTGAACTTATTCCATACCGTTATTTAATTTCGGAAGATTTGCTTGCGTGCGTTTAATTTCCAACATAATACGTCGAATAATGTGATAATTCTTACAATAATTAAGCCGTATTTAATTTCGGAAGAATTATTGTGTGTGCTTTTATTTGCAGCATAATACGAATATTAATGGTGCAATTCTTATTGAACTCATGTCATACCGGTATTTAATTTCGTAAGACGTACTTGCGTGTGTTTTTCTTGCAACATAATACGACGAATAATATGATAATTGTTACAGTAATTATTTCATATTTTATTTCGGAAAAATTATTTGCGTTAGCTTTTATTTCCAACATAATATGACTATTAATGTGGTAATTGTTGTTGGATATATGCCATACTGGTATTCATTTTCGGAACACATATTTGCGTGTGATTTATTTCCATCTTAATACGAAGAATGATGTGATAATTCTTCCAGTATTTATGCCATATTGAAGTTCTGAAGAATTATTTGGGTGTGCTTTTATAACCAGAATAATTTAGTTACTAATGTGATACATCTTATTGAACATATGAAATACCGGTATTTAGTTCCGGAAGACTAACTTCAGTGTGTTTTATTTCCAACAAAATACGATAAATGATAATGTGATAATTGTTACAGTAATTATGTCATATTTTATTTCGGGAGAATTATTTGCGTTACCTTTTATTTCCAGTATAATATGATAATTACTGTTGTAATTCTTATTCAATTTATGCCCTACCCTTACTGAATTTCGAACTTGCTTCTGCCTTATTTCCAACTTAGCACGTCGAATAGTGTCGTAATTCATATTGAACTTATTCGATACCGTTATTTAATTTCGGATGATTTGCTTCCGTGTGTTTTATTTCCAAGATAATATCGCTCATTTGCGATAAGAGAGGCACAACTCAAAATTTTTCATTTTTGAGATTCTTACAAAAATTAGCTCCAAAAGTAGTATATTTTTATCGTGAATAACGTCTAATACATGATTACATTATTTTTTCCCCCCAGATGGCAGATGTGTCTTTATTAAATTGTTTTTTAATCTAACAAAATCATTACAACAACAAAGATTTAATTTTAGTTTTTACGAAGCATTCAAACTGAAACCTTTAAATCTTTTCGCGAAGAGTGACAGAATTTGGGTTGCGTCTTTTCATTGAATATTTTTTTTCAGCGGCAAGGAACTATTCTGCGTTGTGTCATTATTTTAGATAAGTAACAAATGCTTATTTAACTTCCCTTATCATCAATAAGCTTACATTTAATATTGTGACAGTATTAAAACTATTTTAATTTAATAGTTATTTAATGTTATGTCCGTCTATTTGAAAAGTATACTAATGTTTTACCTTTATTTTTTAATAGGGTTCGTAATTTTTTGCACGGAAATGAGTCAATTACGCTCCTATCTAATTCTAAAGCTGTCAAAACAAACGTTTTTAGAAAATGATGTCTGGCAGGCGATTACTCAAACACAACTCGAAGGTTTGTTCAATAATATACCGCAAATTTTATCAAGATGAATAGTATTAATGCCTTGATTAAAAATTTAAAAGAAATATCAGTGTCCCTGTAAATGAAATAAGTTTAAAATATGTAACATGAATAATGATCTGCCCTGTTATTTGCAGAAAGTAAGCAGGCTAGTGTAAATGATGCTGATGCAGATTCTAAATAGAATGTTTTTAATTTAACGTTTTTGATTTGAAAACAACCGATGTCACCTCTTTCATTTGGCATGTGGGAGAAGCAGAAAGAGGTGCCAATGAAATAGTTTACTTAACTTCTTGGAAGAAAAATAAAAAATGTCGGCTGAAGACATAGACATAATTTTCTATACTGGTCATTGATCATTGATCATTGCTGAGGACTTCTGTTCTAAGGTTCATGATTCAACTGTACATGTTCACTGTATCCAAATTCCCAAATCTGAAATCCATTATCCATAAATTCTTGATAACTGGACACTCTCAGGACGAAGATGATAGTGCCCTTTCAATGATCGAGAGCGAAGTAAAATTCGTGTCCACATCATTTCGTCTCTATTGTTAAAGCTGCAAAGAAAACAGGACGGACATACAAGACCAAGGAAATATCCCATAAGGTCTTTTTCAATATCAAGAATCTAGGAACAAATTACAAAAACGCAAATTACTTCAGGAACACAAGGAACATCAACGAAGTAAAGGTTTTGACAGTGCATCAATGTCATCCATTGCCATTTTTCTACAAAACATTCTATTTCGACGAAGAATTTCAAGAATTGCAACTAAAAAAAATGTTCTTTAAGAAGTAAAACCAAAACCGACACTCCAGAATTGCCACAAGTTTATAATGAAAAAATAGGTATAAGTGAGAGGAAAAAGGCAGATTCACTAGATCAGATTAAACCGAATCACATTCCAAGCTTCTATAAAGAATTCTTTGAATCTCTGAAAGTGTAGAGAGGTGTTCTGAACTGTATTGAAAGTGTTGTGTTGTAGTTTATGTTTACTGGGCAATTTATTTCTAAAATAATTTTGTGTAAAGAATTTCAGATTTTGTATAATGCTTCCTCAATCTAGATTGTTGCTATTATATTATTTTTTCTAACATAATTCATAGTCTTTAAATTATACGGCTAATTATAATGTATAATTTTTATAAATAGTTATTACATTCGTTTATCAATACAACAACATCTTTGCTAAATTTAAATTTATTAATGAATGTCACAGAGCTTCCTTATAATATTATTGTGTAATGACATGTCAATAAATTATTCCATTGCATTACATTATCGAAAATTTACTTTTATACAAACATAATAATTGTGCAGTTATTGTACAATTGCAATAATTGTACAATTATTGTAAATATTTTCACTGTCATAACTAAAAACAGACATATATTTATTAAAAAGAAAGAACGACACAACTTAAAATAATTGTTGAAATTATTGGAATTAAATAATAATTATGGTACTATACGCTACAACACTAGATATATAATTCATGTGCAAAATTTCATTACGTTTGGAAAAAGCATGTGCCTACAATTTGATTTTCAAGAATATGAAAATTTTAAAATGCTTCTCCTGTAAAATTAAAACTTTTTAAGGTATGTCACTCTTATCGCAAATGAGCGATATGACCATTAAGTTCCAATTCTTACAGCAATTGTGCGCTACTTAAATTCGGAAAAATTATTTTCGTGTGCTTTTATTTCCAGCATAATATGATTATTAATGCGGTAATCCTTATTGAACTTATGCCATAGCGGTATTTTATTTCGGAAGACTAAGCTGCGTGTGTTTTATTTCCCACATAATAAGTCCAATAATGTGATATTTCTTTCAGAAATTATGCGAAATTCAATTTCGAAAGAATTATTTTTGTGTGCATTTATTTCAAGCCAAATATGCTGATTAATTCGGTAATTCTTATTGATATTATGCCACACCAGTATTTATTTTCGGAAGTCTTGCTGCGAGTCTTTTATTTCCAATATAACGCGTACGAATAATGTTGTAATTCTTATAGTAATTATGCAATATTTAATTTCGGAAGAATTATTTTCGTGGTCTTTTATTTACAGCATTATATGATTATCATTAATGCGGTAATTCTTATTGAACTTATTCCATACCGGTATTTAATTTCGGAATACTTACTTGCGAGTCTTTTATTACCAACATAACACGAAGCATAATGTGATAATTCTTATAGTAATTATGCCATATTTAATTTCTTAAGAATTATTTGGGTGTGCTTATATAACCAGCATAATTCTTATTCGACATATGCCATACCGGTATTTAGTTCCGGAAAACTAAGTCTCCTGTGTTTTATTTCCAACAAAAAACGATAAATAATAATGTGATAAATCTTACAGTAATTATGTCATATTTTCTTTCGGAAGAATGATTTGCGTTCCCTTTTATTTCAAGCATAATATGATTATTAATGTTGTAATACTTATTCAATTTATGCTCTACAAGTAGTGAATTTCAAACTTGCCTGTGTTTTATTTCTAAATTAATACGTCGAATAGTATGATAATTAGTACATTAATTATGCCATTTTTAATTTCCGATGAATTTTTGCGTGCGCTTTTATTTACAGCATAATATGAAATTTCATGTGGTAATTCTTATTGAATTTATTCGATACCGGTATTTAATTTCGGATGATTTGCTTCCGTGTGTTTTACTTCTAACTTAATAAGACGTATAAGTTGTAATTCTTACAGCAATTGTGCAATAATTAATTTCGGAAAAATTATTTCCTTGTGCGTTTATTTCGACCATAATATGATTATTAATGTGGTAATTCTTATTGAACTTATGCCATAGCGGTATTTACTTTCGGAAGACTTAGTTATATGTGTTTTATTTCCAACATAATACGACGAATAATATGACAATTCATACAGTAATTATGCCATATTTAATTTCGGAAAAATTATTTGCTTGTGCTTTTATTTTCACCATAATATGATAATTAATATGGCAATTCTCATTGAACTTATGCCAAACCGGTATTTAATTCGGAAAACTTGCTTGCTTGTGTTTGATTTCCAACATAATACGACGAATAATATGATAACTCTTACAGTAATTAAGCCATATTTAATACTGGGAGTACTATTTGCATGAGCTTCTATTTCTAGCAAAATCTGATTAATAATCTGCTTATCCTTGTAGAACATATATGATCTTTAATTTCGAAAGTGTTATTTGCGTGTGCTTTTATTTCCAGCATAATGTTGCTTATAACCTGAAAATTGTATAGAAGTTAATGTTCGTAAGAATTATTTGCGTGAGCTTTTTATTTCCAGCACAATATGAAAAAAATGTAGTAGTTCTTATTGGTCTACGGCTACAATTAATTTCGGAAGAATTATTTGCGTGTGCCTTTACTTCAAGCACAGTGGTAATTCTTACAGTACATCTGCGACTTTCAATTTCGGAAGAGATACCTGCGTTTAGTTTTCTTTTCAGCATTGTTTGATTCAAATTGTAGAAATTCTTATAGAACATATGCGATATTTTGATTTCGGATCTATTATTTATGTGTGCTTTTTTCAGCATAATATGATGAATAATGTGGAATTACTTACATATATAATGACGTATTTAATTCCGGAAAAATATTTGAGTGTTCTTTTATTTCTAGCATAATATGATTATTAAGGTGGTAATTCTTGTTGTACTTGTGCGATACAGACATTTAATTTCGGAACACTTAATAGCGTGTGTTTTATTTCTAACATAATACGACGAACAATGTGATAATTCCTACAGTACTCACGACATATTTAATTTCCGTGAGTTTTATTTGCGTATGCTTTTAATTGCAGCAAATTATGAATATTAATGTGGTAATTCTTACTGAACTTATGGATACCGGAATTTAATTCGGAAGACTAACTTGAATTAGTTTTATTTCGAACATAATACGTCCAATAATGTGATAATTCTGTCAGTAATTATGTGAAATTCATTTTCGAAAGAATTATTTGAGTGTGTATATAAATCCAGCATAATATGATTATTAATTTGGTAATTCTTATTGATATTATGCCATAGCAGTATCTAATTTCGGAAGACTAAATTGCGTGACTATTTCCGACGTAATATGTTAAAAAATGTGATAATTCTTACAGTAATGATGTGAAATTCAATTTCGAAAGAATTATTTGCATGTGCATTTATTTCAAGCGAAATATGACTATTAATTCGGTAATTCTTATTCATATTATGCCAAACCAGTATTTATTTTCGCAAGACTTGCTTGCGTGTGTTTTATTTCCAATATAAAACGACGAATAATGATGTAATTCTTACAGTAATTGTGGCATATATAATTTCGGAAAAATTATTTACGTGTGCTTTTATTTCTAGTATAATATGGTAATTAATTTGATAATTGTTATTGAAGTTATGCCATACCGATATTTAATTTCGGAAGACTTACTTGCGTGTGTTTTATTTCCAACATAATGCGACGAATAATGCGACAATTCTTACAGTAATTATGCCACATTTAATTTCGGAGGATTTATTTGCGTGTCCTTTTATTTTCAGCATAATATGATAATTAATTTGGTAATTCTAATTGAAAGTATGCTATACCGGTATTTAATTTCGGAATACTTGCTTGCGTGTGTTTCATTTCCAACATAATACGACGAATAATGTGACAATTCATACAGTACTTAAGCCATATTTAATTTCGGAAGAATTATTTGCGTGTGCTTTTATTTCCAGCAAAATATAAATAATTATGTTGCAATTCTTATTCAACTTATGCGATACCAATATTTAATTCCGAAAGATTTACTTGCGTGTGTTTCATTTCCAACATAATACGACGAATAATGTTGTATTTCTTATAGTAATTATGCAATATATAATTTCGGAAGAATTATTTTCATGGTCTTTTATTTACAGCACTATTTGTCTTTTAATGCGGTAATTATTATTGAACTTATTCCATACCAGTATTTAATTTCGGAAGAATTACTTGCATGTGTTTTATTTCCAACATAATATGACGAATACAGTAAATACGCCATTTTTAATATTGGGAGAATTGTTTGCATGAGCAAAATATATGATTAAATATCTGCTCATTAATGTAGAACTTGTATGATTTTTAATTTCGAAAGGGTTATTTGCGTGTGCTTTTATTTCCAGCATAATATTATTAATAACGTGAAAATTGTATAGAAGTTATGCCATATTTAATTTCGGAACAATTGTTTGCGTTAGCTTTTATTTCCAGCATATTATGATTATTAATGTGGTAATTGTTATGGAAATTATGCCATACCGGTATTCAATTTCGGAACATTTATTTGCGTGTGATTTATTTAAATCATAATACGAAGTATAATGTGATAAGTCTTACTGTAATTATGCTATTTTTAGTACGGGAAAAATTATTTTGGGTGTGCTTTTATAACCAGCATAATTTAATTACTAACGTGATAATTCTTATTGAACATATGCCATACCAGTATTTAGATTCGGAAGACTAACTTTAGTGTGTTTTATTTCCAACAAAATACGATAAATAATAATGAGGTAATTCTTACATTAATTATGTCATATTTAATTTCGGAGGAATTATTTGCGTTGCCTTTTATTTCCAGGATAATATGATTATAAATGTGCCAATTCTTATTCAACTTATGCCCTACACGTATTGAATTTCGAACTTGCGTGTGTTTTATTTTAAACTTAATAAGTCGAATAGTGGATAATTAGTACAGTAATTATGCCATTTTTAATTTCCGATGATTTTTTGCGTGTGTTTTTATTTACACCATAATATGAATAATCATGTGGTAAGTCTTATTGAGCTTGTTCGATACCGGTATTTAATTTCGGATGATTTGCTTCCGTGTGTTTCATTTCCAGCATAATATGACGAATAAGTTGTAAATCTTACAAAAATTATGCAATATTTAACTTCGGAAAAATTATTTTCGTGTTCTTTTATTTCGAGCATAATATGATTATTAATGCTGTAATCCTTATTGAAATTATACCATAGCGGTATTTAATTTGGGAAGACTTAGTTGCGTGTGTTTTATTTCCAACATAATATGACGAATAATGTGATAAGTCTTACAGTAATTAAGCCATATTTAATACTGGGAGTACTATTTGCTTGAGCTTCTATTTCTAGCAAAATCTGATTAATAATCTGCTTATCCTTGTAGAACATATATGATTTTTAATTTCGAAAGTGTTATTTGCGTGTGCTTTTATTTCCAGCATAATGTTGCTTATAACCTGAAAATTGTATAGAAGTTAATGTTCGTAAGAATTATTTGCGTGTGCTTTTTATTTCCAGCATAATATGAAAAAAAAATGTGGTAGTTCTTATTGGTGTACGGCTACAATTAATTTCGGAAGAATTATTTGCGTGTGCCTTTACTTCAAGCACAGTGGTAATTCTTACAGTACATCTGCGACTTTCAATTTCGAAAGAGTTACCTGCGTTTAGTTTTCTTTTCAGCATTGTTTGATTCAAATTGTAGAAATTCTTATAGAACATATACGATATTTTAATTTCGGATCTATTATTTACGTGTTTTTTTTCAGCATAATATGATGAATAATTTGGAATTACTTACAGAAATAATGACGTTTTTAATTCCGGGAAAATATTTGAGTGTTCTTTTATTTCTAGCATAATATGATTATTAAGGTGGTAATACTTGTTGTACTTGTGCGATACAGTTATTTAATTTCGGAACAATTAATAGCGTGTGTTTTATTTGTAACATAATACGACGAACAATGTGATAATTCCTGCAGTACTCACGACATATTTAATTTCCGTAAGTTTTATTTGCGTGTGCTTTTATTTGCAGCATAATATGAATATTAATGTGGTAATTCTTATTGAACTTATGCGATACCGGAATTTAATTCGGAAGACTTACTTGCATGTGTTTTATTTCCAACATAATACGTCCAATAATGGCATAATTCTTTCAGTAATTACGTGAAATTCAATTTCGAAAGAATTATTTGAGTGCGCATTTATTTCCAGCATAATATGATTATTAATTTGTTAATTCTTAATGATATTATGCCACAGCAGTATTTAATTTCGGAAGGCTAACTTGCTTGCGCTTTTATTTCCAGCAAAATTTGAATATTTGTGTTGCAATTCTTATTCAACTTATGCGATACCAGTATTTAATTTCGAAATATTTGCTTGCGTGTGTTTCATTTCCAACATAATACGCCGAATAATGTTGTAATTCTTATACTATGTATGCAATATATATTATTTCAATGTACCGAAGTACATATGATATTTCCATGCAGATATTCTGCGTCATCATACGATGAAAACGTAATGGAACGGAGAAAAATACTCTCAATCAGAGACAATTCTGTTCGGCGCCGGAGTTGTATCCTGTGTGGCTTAGTGGATGAAGCATCAGCACGTAGAGCTGAAAACCCGGGTTCAAGTCCCGGCGCCGGAGAGAATTTTTCTCCGTTCCATTACTCTTTCATCGTATGCAATAAGTTATATAGTTTCGGAAGAATTATTTTCGTGTGCTTTTATTTCGAGCATAATATGATTATTAATGCGGTATCCTTATTGAACTTATGCCATAGTGGTCTTTAATTTGGGCAGACTTAGTTGTGTGTGATTATTTCCAACATATTACTAGGAATAATATGATAATTCTTACAGAA
The DNA here is from genome assembly GCF_040183065.1 of Periplaneta americana. Classification (NCBI taxonomy): domain Eukaryota; kingdom Metazoa; phylum Arthropoda; class Insecta; order Blattodea; family Blattidae; genus Periplaneta; species Periplaneta americana. Next base: position 108,544,726 of record NC_091122.1, on the reverse strand, counting down.
TTTATGCCATATTTAATATCGGAAAAATTATTTGCTTTTGTTGTTATTTTCACCATAATATGATAATTAATGCGGTAATCCATATTGAACTTATGCCATAGCGGTATTTAATTTGAGTAGACTTAGTTGTGTGTGATAATTTCCAAAATAATACTACGAATAATATGATAATTCTTACAGTAATTATGCCATATTTAATTTCGGAAAAATTATTTGCTTGTTCTTTATATTCACCATAATATGATAATTAATGTGGTAATTCTAATTGAAATTATGCCATACCGGTTTTTAATTTCGGAAGACTTACTTGCGTGTGTCTCATTTCCAACATACTACGACGAATATTGTGATAATTCTTACAGTAATTAAGCCATATTTAATTTCGGAAGAATTATTTGCGTGTGCTTTTATTTCCAGCATAATATGATTATTAATGTGGCAATTCTTATTGAAATTATGCGACATCAGTATTTAATTTCGGAAGATTTGCTTGCGTGTATTTCATTTCCAACATAATACGACAAATAATGTTGTATTTCTTATAGTAATTATGCAATATTTAATTTCGGAAGAATTACATTCGTGGTCTTTTATTTAGTGGATTATAGGATTAATAATGTGGTAATTCTTATTCAACTTATTCCATACTAGTATTTAATTTCGGTAGTCTTACTTGCGTGTGTTTTATTACCAACATAATACGATGAATAATGTGATCATTCTTACAGTAATTATGCCATATTTAATTTCACAGGAATTATTTTGGTGTTCTTATATAACAGCATAATTTAATTATTAATGTGATAAATCTTATTGAACATATTGATATACCGGTATTTAGTTCCGGAAGACTAAGTTTCGTGTGTTTTATTTGCAACAAAATACGATAAATAATGATGTGAATTGTGCAATATTTAATTTCGGAAAAATTATTTTCGTGTGCTTTTATTTCGAGCATAATATGATTATTAATGCGGTAATCCTTATTGAACTTATGCCATAGCGATATTTAATTTCGGAAGTCTTAGTTGCGTGTGTTTTATTTCTAATATAATACGACGAATAATATGATAACTCTTGCAATATTTATGCCATATATAATTTCGGAAAAATAATTTGCTTCTGCTTTTATTTTCACCAAAATATCATAATAATTGTGGTGATTCTTATTGAACTTATGCTATACCGGTAATTAATTTCGGAAGAATTGCTTGCGTGTGTTTGATTTCCAACATAAAATGAAGAAAGATGTAATAACTCTTACATTAATTAAGCCATATATAATATTGGGAGTATTATTTGCATGAGCTTCTATTTCTAGCAAAATCTGAATAATAATCTGCTTATCCTTGCAGTACATATATGATTTTTAATATCGAAAGTGTTATTTGCTTGTGCTTTTATTTCCAGAATAGTATTACTTATAACCTGACAATTGTATAGAAGTTATGCGATATTAAATTTCGTAAGTATTATTTGCGAGTGCATTCATTTCAAGCAAATTATGATTATTAATTCGATAATACTTATTGAAATTATGCCACACCTGTATCTATATTCAGAAGACTTGATTGCGTGTGTATTATTTCCAATATAATACCACGAATAATGATGTAATTCTTACAGAAATAGTGGCATATTTAATTTCGGAAAAATTATTTACGTGTGCTTTTATTTCTACCATAATATGTTCATTAATGTGATAATTGTTATTGAATTTATGCAATACCGATATTTAATTTCGGAAGACTTATTTGCGTGTGTTTTATTTCCAACATTATGCGACGAATAATGTGATAATTCTCACAGTAGTTATGCCGTATTTAATTTCGGTAGATTTATTTGCGTGTACCTTAATTTTTAGCAGAATATGATAATTAATGTGGTAATTCTTATTGAACGTATGCAATACCGGTGTTTAATTTCGGAAGACTAGCTTGCGTGTGTTTGTTTTCCAAAATAATACGAAGAATATTGTGATAACTCTTACAGTAATTAAGCCATATTTAATTTCGGAAGAATTATTTGCGAGTGCTTTTATTCCATCATAATATGAATAATTATGTGGCAATTCTTATTGAACTTATATGATACCAGTATCTTATTTCGAAAAATATGCTTGCGTGTGTTTCATTTCCAACATAATACGACGAATAATGTTGTAATTCTTATAGTAATTAAGCAATATTTAATTTCGGAAGAATTATTTTCGTTGTCTATATTATTTAGAGGATTATATGATTCTTTATGCGGTAATTATTAATGAAGTTATTCCATACCGGTATTTAATTTCGGAAGAGTTACTTGCGTGTGTTTTATTGCCAATAATTATAATACGGCGAATAACGTAATTAATCCATATGAAATATTGGGAGAACTATTAGCATGAGCTTCTATTTCTAGCAAAATATATGAATAATAATCTGCTCTTTCTTGAAGAACTACTATGATTTTTAATTTCGAAAGAGTTATTTACGTGTGATTATATTTCTAGCGTAATATTATTAATAACGTGAAAATTGTATAGAAGGTATGCGATATTTAATTTCGGAAGAATTATTTGCGTTAGCTTTTATTTCGAACAAAATATGACTATTAATGTGGTAATTGTTATGGAATTTATTGAGTACAGGTATACAAATTCGGAACACTTATTTGTGTGTGATTTATTTCCATCCTAATACGAAGTATAATGTGATAAATCTTACAGTAATTATGCTATATTTAATGTCTGAAAAATTATTTGGGTGTGCTTGTATAACCAGCATAATTTAATTACTCTTGTGATAATTCTTATTGAACATATGCCATATCGGTATTTAGTTTCGGAAGACTAACTTTAGAGTGTTTTATTTCCAACAAAATATGATAAATAATAATGTGATAATTTTTACTTTAATTACGTCATATGTAATTTCGGAAGAATTATTTTCGTTGCCTTTTATTTCCAGCGTAATATGATTATTAATGTGGCAATTGTTATTCAACTTATTCCCTACCCGTATAGAATTTCGAACTTGCGTGTGTTTTATTTCCAACTTAATAAGTCGAATAGTGTGATATTTACTACAGTAATTATGCCATTTTCAATTTCCGACGATGGTTTGCGTGAGCGTTTATTTACAACATAATATGAATATTCATGTGGTAACTCTTATTGAACTTATTCGATACCGGTATTTAATTTGGGATAATTTTCTTCCGTCTGTTTTATTTCCAGCATAATATGAAGATTAAGTTGTAAATCTTACAAAAATTATGCAATATTTAACTTCGGGAAAATTATTTTCGTGTGCTTTTATTTCGAGCATAATACGATTATTAACGCGGTAATACTTATTGAACTTATGCTTAACCAGTATTTAATTTGGGAAGACTTAGTTGTGTGGGATTTTATCCAACATCATACTACGAATAATATGATAATTCTTACAGTAATTATGCCATATTTAATTTCGGAAAAATTATTTGCCTGTTCTGATATTTTCACCAGAATATGATAATTAATGTGGTAATTCTTATTGATCTTATGCGATACCAGTATTTAATTTCGGAAAATTTGCTTGCGAGTTTTTCTTTCCCAACCTAATGCGACAAATAATGTTGTAATTCTTATAGTAATTATGCAATATTTAATGTCGCAAGAATTATTTTCTTGCTCTTTTATTTAGAGCATTATATGATTGTTAATGCGGTATGTCTTATTTAACATATTCCATACCGGTATTTAATTTCGGAAGACTTACTTCCGTGTGTTTTATTTCCAATATAATGCGATGAATAATGTGATATTTCTTGCAGTAATCAAGCCATATTTAATTTGCGAAGATTTATTTGCGTGTGCTTTTATTTTCAGTATAATATGATAATTAGTGTGGTAATTCTTATTGAACGTATGCAATACCGGTATTTAATTTCGGCAGACTTACTTGCTTTAGCTTTTATTTGCAGCAAAATATGATTATTAATGTGGTAATTGTTATGGAATTTAAACCATATCAATATTCAATTTCCTAACACTTATTTGCGTGTGATTTATTTCCATCTTAATACGAAGAATAATGTGATTATTCTTACAGTACTTATGCTATATTTCATTCCTGAATATTTATTTGGGTGTGCTTTTATAACCAGAATAATTTAATTACTAATGTGATAATTCTTATTCAACATATGCCATACCGGTATTTAGTTTCGGAGGACTAACTTTAGTGTGTTTTATTTCCAACAAAATTGGAAAAATAAAAATTTGATAATTCTTACATTAATTATGTCATATTTAATTTCGGAACAATTATTTGCTTTGCCCTTTTTATCCAGCATAATATGAATATTATTGTGGTAAATCTTATTCAACCTATGCCCTACCCTTACTGAATTTCGAACTTGCCTGTGTCTTATTTCCATCTTAATACGTCGAATAGTGTGATAATTATTACAGTAATTATGCCATTTTTAATTTCCTGATGAATTTTTGCGTGTGCTTTTATTTACAGCGTAATATGAAATTTCATGTGATAATTCATATTCAACTTATACGATACCGGTATTTATTTTCGGATGATTTGCTTGCGTGTGTTTTATTTCCAACATAATATGACCAATAAGTTCTAATTCTTACTGCAATTGTGCGATATTTAATTTCGGAAAAATTATTGTCCTGTGCTTTTATTTCCAGGATAATATGATTATTAATGCCGTAATCCTTATTGAACTTATGTCATAGCGGTATTTTATTTCGGAAGACGTAGTTGCGTGTGTTTTATTTCCAACATAATACGTCCAATAATGTGATATTTCTTTCAGTAATTATGTGAAATTCAATTTCGAAAGAAATATTTGCGTGTGCATTTATTTCAAGCAAAATATTATTATTAATTCGGTAATTCTTATTGATATTATGCCACACCAGTATTTATTTTCGCAAGACTTGCTTGCGTGTGTTTTGTTTCCAATAAAATACGACGAATAATGATGTAATTCGTACAGTAATTATGGCATATTTAATTTCGGAAAAATTATTTATGTGTGCTTTTATTTCTAGTATAATATGTTCATTAATGTGATAATTGTTATTGAATTTATGCCATTCCGATATTTAATTTTGGAAGACTTGCGTGTGTATTATTTCCAACATAATGCGATGAATAATGTGATAATTCTTACAGTAATTATGCCATATTTAATTTTCGGAAGATTTATTTGCGTGTCCTTTTATTTTCAGCATAATATGATAATTAACGTGGTAATTGTTATTGAACGTATGCAATACCGGTATTTAATTTCGGAAGACTTACTTGCATGTATTTCATTACCAATACAATACGACGAATATAGTAATTATGCCATATTTAATATTGGGAGATCTATTTGCATGAGTTTCTATTTCTAGCAAAATGTATGGTTAATGCTCTGCTCACTCTTGTAGAACTTGTATGAATTTTAATTTGGAAAGAGTTACTTTAGTGGGCTTTTATTTCCAGCATAATATGATTAATAACGTGAAATTTGTATAGAAGTTATGCGATACATAATTTCGGCAGATTTATTTGCGTTAGCTTTTATTTCCAGCATATTATAATGATTAATATGGTAATTGTTATGGAATTTATGCCATACCGGTATTCAGATTCGGAACACTTATTTGCGTGTGATTTTTTTTCCATCTTTTTAGGAAGTATATTGTGATAATTCTCACAGTAATTATGCTATATTTAATTTCTGAAAAATTATTTGGTTATGCTTTTATAACCAGCATAATTTAATTACTAATGTGATAATTCTTACTGAACATATGTAATACCAGTGTTTAGTTTCGGAAGGCTAACATTAGTGTGTTTTATTTCCAAGAAAATACGATAAGTAATAATGTGATAATTCTTACAGTAATTATGTCATATTTAATTTCGGAGGGATTATTAACGTTGCCTTTTATTGCCAGCATAGTATTGATAATTAATGTGGCAATTCTAATTCAACTTATGCCCTACCCGTATTGAATTTCGAACTTGCGTTTGTTTTATTTCCAACTTATTATGTCGACAAGTGAGATAATTAGTACAGTAATGATGCCATTTTTAATTTCCGATGATTTTTTGCGTGTGCTTTCATTTACAGCATAATATGAATTTTCATGTGGTAACTCATATTGAACTTATTTGATACCAGTATTTAATTTCGAATGATTTGCTTCCGTGAGATTTAATCCAACATAATATGACAAATAAGTTGTAAGTCTTACAACAATTATGCAATATTTAACTTCCGAAATATTATTTTATATGCCTTACCGATATTCAATTTGGGAACATTTATTTGCGTGTGATTTATTTCCATCTTAATACGAAGAATAATTTGATAATTCTCACAGTATTTATGCCGTATTGAAGTTCTCAGTAATGATTTGGGTGTGCTTTTATAACCAACATAATTTGGTTACTAATCTGATAAATTTTATTGAACGTATGAAATACCGGTGTATAGTTCTGGAAGACTAACTTTCGTGTATTTATTTCCAAAAAAATACCATAAACAATAATGTGATAATTCTTATAGTAATTATGTCATATTTTATTTCGGAAGAATTATTTGCCGTACCTTTTATTGTCAGCTTCATATGATTATTAATGTGGTAATTCTTATTCAAAATTATGCCCTATACTTACTGAATTTCGAATTTGTCTGTGTTTTATTACCAACTGAATACGTCGAATAGTGTGATAATTAGTACAATAATTATGCCATTTTTAATTTCCGATGAATTTTTGCGTGTGCTTTTATTTACAGCATAACATGAATTTTCATGTGGTAATTCATATTGAACTTATTCGATACCGGTATTTAATTCCGGATGATTTGCTTGCTTGTGTATTATTTCCAACATAATATGGCCAATAAGATCTAATTCTTATAGCAATTGTGCGATATTTAATTTCGGAAATATTATTGTCGTGTGCTTTTATTTCCAGCATAATATGATTATTAATGCGGTAATCCATATTGAACTTATGCCATAGCGGTATTTTATTTCGGAAGATTTAGGTGCGTGTCTATTTGCGACGTAATATGTTCAATAATGTGATGATTCAAACAGTAATTACGTGAAATTCAATTTCGAAAGAATTATTTGCGTGTGCATTTATTTCAAGCAAAATATTCTTATTAATTCTGTAATTCTTATTGATATTATGCCACACCAGTAATTATTTTCGCAAGACTTGCTTGCGAGTGTTTTATTTACATAAAATGAGACGAAAAATTTTTTAACTCTTATAGCAATTATGCAATAATTACTTTCGGAAGAATTATTTTCGTGGTCTTTTATTTAGAGCATTATATGATTATTACTAATGCGGTAATGCTTATTGAACTTATTCCATACCGGTATTTAATTTCGGAATCCTTACTTGCGTGTGTTTTATTACCAACATAATACGTAGAATAATGTGATAACTCTTACACTAATTATGCCATATTTAATTTCTGAAGAATTATTTGGGTGTGCTTATATAACCAGCATAATTTAAATATTAATGTGATAATTCATATTGAACATATACCACACCGGTATTTAGTTCTGGAAGACTAAGTTTCGTGTGTTTTATTTCCAACAATATAAGATAAATGATGATGTGATAATTCTTACAGTAATTATGTCATATTTATTTTCGCAAGAATCATTTGCGTTACAATTTATTTCGAGCATAATATGTTTATTACTGTGGTAATTCTTATTCAACTTATGTCCTACAAGTAGTGAATTTCGAACTTGCCTCTGTTTTATCTCCAACTTAATACGTCGAATAGTATGATAATTAGTACAGCAATTATGCCACGTATCATTACCGATTAATTTTTGGGTGTGCTTTTATTTACAGCATAATATGAATTTTCATGTGGTAATTCTTATTGAACTTATTCGATACCGGTATTTAATTTTGGATGATTTGCTTCCGTGTGTTTTACTTCCAACATAATATGACGAATAAGTTATAATTCTTACAGCAAGTGTGCAATAGTTAATTTCGGAAAAATTATTTTCGTTTGCCTTTATTTCGAGCATAATATGACTATTAATGCGGTAATCCCTAAGGAACTTATGCCATATCGGTTTTTACTTTCGGAAGTCTTAGTTGCGTGTGTTTTGTTTCCAACATTATACGACGAGTAATATGATAATTCTTACAGTAATTATGCCATATTTAATTTCGGAAAAATTATTTATTGTGCTTTTTTTTCCAGCATAATATGATTATTATCGCTGTAATCGTTATTGAACTTATACCATAGCGGTATTTAAATTCGGAAGACTTAGTTGCGTGTGTTTTATTTCCAACATAATACGACGAATAATGTGATAACTTTTACAGTAATTATGCCATATTTAATATTGGGAGTACTATTTGCATGAGCTTCTAGGTTAGGAAAATGTGATTAATAATTTGCTTAACCTTGTAGAACATATATGATTTTTAATATCGAAAGTGTTAATTGCGTGTGCTTTTATTTCCAGCATAATATTACTTATAACATGAACATTGTGTAGAATTTATGCGATTTATGGCACATTTAATTTCCAACATTATAAGACGAATAATGTGATAATTCTTACAGTAATTAGCCATATTTTTATTTCGGAAGAATTATTTGCGTGTGCTTTTATTTCCAGCATAATATGAATATTTGTTTGGCAATTCTTATGAACTTATGCGATACCGATATTTAATTTCGGATAATATGCTTCCCTCTGTTTTATATCCAACATAATATGACGAATAAGATGTAAATCTTACAACAATTTTGCAATAATTAATTTCGGAAAAATTATCTTCGTGTGCTTTTATTCCGAGCATAATGTGATTATTAATGCGGTAATCCTTATTGAACTTATAACATATCGGTTTTTACTTTCGGAAGTCTTAGTTGCGTGTGTTTTGTTTCCAACATTATACGACGAGTAATATGATAATTCTTACAGTAATTATGCCATATTTATTTTCGGAAAAATTATTTACTTGTGCTTTTTATTTCCAGCATAATATGAAAAAAATTTGGTAGTTCTTCTTGGTCTACGGCAACAATTAATTTCGGAAGAATTATTTGCGTGTGCCTTTACTTCAAGCACAGTGGTAAACTTTACAGTACATCTGCGACTCTCAATTTCGGGAGAGGTACCTGCGTTCAGTTTTATTTTCATCACTGTGCGATTAAAATTGTAGAAATTCTTATAGAACACATGCGATATTTTCATTTCGGAACTATTATTTACGTGTGCTTCTTTAGCATAAAGTGATGAATAATTTGGAAATATTTACAGAAATAATGACGTATTTAATTCTGAAAAAATTATTTCAGTGTGTTTTATTTATAGAATAATATGATTATTAAGGTGGTAATTCTTGTACTTGTGCGATACAGGTATTTAATTTCTGAAAACTTGCTTGCGTGTGTTTCACTTCCATCATAATACGACGATTAATATTGTAATTCTTATGGTAATTATGCAATATTTATTTTCGGAAGAATTATTTTCGTGGTCCTTTATTTAGAGCATTATATGATTATTAATGGGGTAATTCACACTGAACTCATTCCATAGCTCTATTTAATACGGAAGACTTACTTGCGTGTGTTTTATTACGAACATAATACGATGAATAATGTGATCATTTTTACAGTAATTATGCCATATTTAATTTCTGAAGAATTATTTGGGTGTGCTTATATAACCAGCATAATTTAATTATTAATGTGATAATTCTTATTGAACATATACCGTACCGGTATTTATTTCCGGAACACTAAGTTTCGTGTGCTTTATTTCCAACAAAATACTATAAATAATGATGTGATAATTCTTACAGTAATTATGTGATATTTAATTTCAGAAGAATGATTTTCGTTACCATTTTTTTCCAGCATAATATGATTATTAATGTGGTAATTGTTATTCAACTTATGTCCTATAAGTTGTGAATTTCGAACCTTCCTGTTTTTATTTCCAACTTAATACGTCGAATAGTATGATAATTAGTGCAGTAATTATGGTATTTTTAATTTCCGATGAATTTTTGCGTCTGCTTTTATTTACTGCATAATATGAATTTTTATGTGGTAATTCTTATTGAACTTATTGGATACCGGTATTTAATTTCGGATATTTTGCTTCCGTGAGATTCCCTTCCAACATAATATGACGAATACGTTATAAATCTTACAGCAATTGTGCAATATTTAATTTCGGGAAAATTATTTCTGTGTGCTTTTATTTCGAGCATAATATGATTAATAATGCGGTAATCCTTATTGAACTTATGTCATAGCGGTATTTATTTTCGGAAGACTTAGTTGTGTGTGTTTTATTTCCAACAGAATACGACGAATAATGTGATAAATCTTACAGTAATTATGCTATATTTAATTTCTGAAGAATTGTTTTAGGTAGTGCTTCTATAACCACCATAATTTAATTACTAATGTGATAATTATCATTGAACATATGCCATACCGGTATTTAGTTCCGGAAGACTAACTTTCGTGTGTTTTATTTCCAACAAAATACGATAAATAGTGATGTGATAATTCTTACATAATTATATCATATTTAATTTCGGAAGAATTATTTGCGTTGCCTTTTATGCAGGAATTATACTATTATTAATGTGGTAATTCTTATTCAACTTATGCTCTACACGTATTGAATTTCAAATTCGCATGTGTTTTATTTCCAAGTTAATAAGCCGAATAGTGTGTAATTTAGTACAGTTATTGTGCCATATTCAATTTCCGACGTTTTTTTGCGTGTGCTTTTATTTAAAGCATAATATTAATATTCATGTGTTACCTCTTATTGAACTTATTCGATACCGGTATTTGATTTCGTATGATTTGTTTCCGTGTGATTTATTTCCAACATTATATGCTGAATAAATCGTAAATCTTAAAACTATTACGCAATATTTAATTTGGGAAAAGTTAATTTCGTGTCCTATTATTTCGAGCATAATATGATAATTAATGAGGTAACCCTTATTCAAATTATGCCATAGCGGGATTTAATTTGGGAATAATTAGTTGCGCGTGTATTATTTCCAACATAATACGACGATTAATATGATAATTCTTACAGTAATTATGCCATATTTCATTTCGGAATATTTATTTGCGTGGGCTTTTATTTTCACCATAATATGATAATTAATGTGGCAATTCTTTTTGAACGTATGCAATACCGGTATTTAATTACGGAAGACTTCATTACGTGTTTTTTATTTCCAACATAATACGACGAAAATTTTGTAATTTTTATAGTAATTATGCAATATTTAATTTCGGAAAAAATTATTTTCGTGGAGCATTATATGATTATTAATGCGGTAATTCTTATTGACCTTATTTCATACCGGTATTTAATTTCGGAAGAGTTACTTGCGTGTGTTTTATTACCAACATTATACGAAGAATAATGTAATAATTCTTACAGTAATTGTGTCGTATTTAATTTCTAAAGAATTAATATCGGAATAATAATTTGCGTTACCTTTTATTTCCAGCATAATATGATTATTAATGTGGTAATTCTTATTCAACTTATGCCCTACAAGAACTGAATTTCGAACTTGGCTGTGTTTTATTTCCAACTTAATACGTCGAATACTATGATAATTAGTACAGTAATCATGCCATTTTTAATTTCTGATGGATTTTTGCGTGTGCTTTTTTTTGCACCATAATATGAATTTTTCATGTGGATATTCTTATTGAACTTATTCTATAACGGTATTTAATTTCGATTGATTTGCTTCCGTGTGTTTTACTTTCGACATAATATGACGAATAAGTTGTAATACTTATAGCAATTGTGCAATATTTAATTTCGGAAAAATTATTTTCGTATAATTTTATTTCGAGCATAATGTGATTATTAATGCGGTAATCCGTATTGAACTTATACCATAGCGGTATTTAATTTCGGAAGACATAGTTGCTTTTTATTTTCCAACATAATACGACGAATAATATGATAATTCTTACAGTAATTATGCCATATTTAATTTCGGAAAAGTTATTTGCTCGTGCTTTTATTTTCACCATAACATGATAATTAATATGGTAATTCTTAATGACCTTATGCCAAACCGGTATTTAATTTCGGTAGACTTGCTCGCGTGTTTTTGATTTCCAACATAATACGACGAATAATGTGAGAACTCTTGCAGTAATTAAGCCACATTCAATATTGGGAGTACTATTTGCATGATCTCTTATTTGTAGCAAAGTCTGATAATAATGTGCTTATGCTTGTAGAACATAAATGATTTTTAATTTCGAAAGTGTTAATTGCGTGTGCTTTTATTTCCAGAATAATATTACTTATAACCTGAAAATTGTAGAGCAGTTATGCGATATTAAATTTCGTAAGAATTATTTGCGTGTGCCTTTTCTTTCCAGCATAATATGAAAAAAAATGTGGTACTTTTTATTGGTCTACGGTGATAACTAATTTCGGAAGAATTATTTGTGTGTGTCTTTACTTCCAGCACAGTAGTAATTCTTATAATACATCTGCGACTTTCAATTTCGGAAGCGTTACCTGCGTTTAGTTTTATTTTGAGCAGTGTGTGAGATTAAAATTGTAGTAATTCTTATAGATCACATACGATATTTTAATTTCGGAACTATTATATACGTGTGCTTTTTTCAGCATAATATGATGAATAATGTGGAATTATTTACAGAAATTATGACGTATTTAATTCTGGAAAAAATGATTTGTGTGTGCTTTTATTTCTAGCATAATATGATTACTAATGTGGTAATACTTTTTGTACTTGTGTGATCCGGGTATTTAATTTCGGAATACTTATAGCGTGTGTTGTATTTATATCATAATACGACGTACCATGTGATAATTATTACAGTAATTACGACATATTTAATTTCCGTAAGAGGTATTTGCGTGTTCTTATTTTTGCAGCATTATATGATTATTAATGTGGTAATTCTTATTGAACTTATGCGATACCGGAATTTAATTCGGAAGACTAACTTGCATGTGTTTTATTTCCAACAAAATACGTCCAATAATGTGATAATTCTGTCAGTAATTATGTGAAATTCAATTTCGAAATATTACTAGAGTATGCATTTAATTCCAGCATAATATGATTATTAATTTGGTAATTCTTATTGATATTATGCCACACAAGTATTTATTTTCGCAAGACTTGCTTGCGTGTGTTTTGTTTCCAATATAATACGACGAATAATGATGTAATTCTTAGAATAGACATGCCTCATTTACTTTCGGAAGATTTACTTGCGTGGTCTTTTATTTTCAGCAAAATACAATAATTAATGTGGTAATTCTTATTGAACGTATGCAATACCGGTATTTAATTTCGGAAGACTTCCTTGCGTGTGTTTCATTTCCAACATAATACGACGAATAATGTGATAATTCTTACAGTAATTAAGCCATATTTAATTTCGGAAGAATTATTTGCGTGTGCTTTTATTTCCAGCATAATATGAATATTTATGGGGTAATTCTTATTGAACTTATGCGATACCAGTATTCAATTTCGAAAAATTTGCTTGCGTGTGTTTCATTTCCAACAAAATACGACGAATAATGGTGTAATTCTTATAGTAATTATGCAATTTTTAATTTCGGAAAAATTATTTTCGTGGTCTTTTATTTGGAGCATTATATGTTTATTAATGCGGTAATTATTATTGAACTTATTCCATACCGGTACTTAATTTCGGAAGAATTACTTGCGTGTTTATTATTACCAACAAAATATGACGAATACAGTAATTATGCCATATTTAAAATTGGGAGAACTATTTGCATGTGCTTCTATTTTTAGCAAAATATCAGATTAAGAATCTGCTCATTCTTGTAGAACTTGTATGATTTTTAACTTCGAAAGTGTTATTTGCGTGTGCTTTTATTTCCAGCATAGGATAATATTATTAATAACGTGAAAATTGTATAGAAGTTATGCGATATTTAATTTCGGAAGAATTATTTGCGTTAGCCTTTATTTCCAGCATAATATGATTATTAATGTGGTAATTGTTATGGAATTTTTGCCATACCGGTATTCAATTTCCTAACACTTATTTGCGTGTAATTTATTTCCATCTTAATACGAAGAATATAGTGGTTATTCTTACATTATTTATGCTATATTTAATTCCTGATTATTTATTTGGGTGTTCTTTTATAACCAGAATAATTTAATTACTAATGTGATAATTGTTTTTGAACATATGCCATACCGGTATTTAGTTTCGGAAGACTAACTTTGGTGTGTTATTTGCAAGAAAATTGGATGAATAATAATTTGATAATTCTTACATTAATTATGTCACTTTTAATTTCGGAACAATTATTTGCGTTGCCTTTTATATTCAGCATAATATGATTATTAAAGTAGTAATTCTTATTCAAATTATGCCTAGCCGTATTGAATTTTGAACTTGCGTGTATTTTATTTCCAACTTAATAAGTCAAATAGTGCTATAATTAGTACAGTAATGATGCCATTTTTAATTTCCGATGATTTTTTTGCGTGTGCTTTTATTTACAGCATAATATGAATATTCATGTGGTAACTCTTATTGATCTTATTCAATACTGGTATTTAATTTCGGATGATTTGCTTCCGTGTGTTTTATTTCCAACATAATATGACGAATAAATTGTAAATCCTACCAAAATTATGCAATATTTAATTTCGGAAAAATTGTTATCGTGTGCTTTTATTTCGAGCATAATATGTTTATTAATGCGGTAATCATTATTGAACTTATGCCATAGCGGTATTTAATTTGGGGAAGACTTAGTTGCGTGTGTTTTATTTCCAACAAAATACGACGAATAATATGATAATTTCTACGGTAATTATGCCATATTTAATTACGGAAAAATTACATGCTTATGCTGTTATTAGCACCATAATATTATAATTAATGTGGTAATTCGTATTGAACTTGTGTCATGCCGGTATTTAATTTCGGAAGACTTGCTTGCGTGTGTGTCATTTCCAACATAATATGAAGAATACAGTAATAATACCATATTCAATATTGGGAGAAATATTTGCATGTGTTTTTATTTCTAGCAAAATCTATTATTAATAATCTGGTCATTCTTGCAGAACTTGTATGGTTTTTAATTTCGAAACAGTTATTTTCGTGTGCTTTTATTTCCAGCATAGTATTATTAATAACGTGAAAATTGTAGAGAAGTTATGCGATATTTAATTTCGTAAGAATTATTTGCGTGAGCTTTTATTTCCAGCAAAATATGGTTAATATGAGGTAATTCTTATTGGACTAAGGCGATAATTAATTTCGGAAAAATTATTTGGGTTTACTTTTATTTCAGGCGTTATATAATTAATAATGAGTTAGATCGTATGTAACTAAAGCGTTAATTAATTTCGAAAGAATTATTCGCGTATAGATTTATGACTAGCATAGTATGATTAATAACGTTGCAAATATTAGAGAATTTATATGACATTTAATTTCGGAATAATTATTTGTTTCCGCCTTTATTTCAAGCAAAATATGTTTATTAACCCGGTAATTTTTATAGAATTTTTGCGATAATAAATTTCGGAAAAATTATTTGCGGTTGCCTTTACTTCACGCACAGTGGTAATTCCTACAGAACATCTGGGACTTTCAATTTCGCAAGAGTTGTCTGCGTTTAGTTTTATTTTCAGCATTGTGTGATTAAAATTGTTCAAATTCTTATAGAACACATGCGATATTTTAATTTCGGAACTATTATTTACGTGTGCTTTTTTCAGCATAATATGATGAATAATGTGGAATTATTTACAGAAATACTGACGTATTTAATTCCGGGAAAAATTATTTTAGTGTGCTTTTATTTCTATCATAATATGATTATTAAGGTGGTAATTCTTGTTGTAATTGTGAGATAAAGATAGGCTATTTAATTTCGAAACACTTAATAGCGTGTGTTTTTATTTCGAACTTAATACGAAGAACAATGTGATAATTCTTACAGTAATTACAACATACTTAATTTCGTAAGAGTTATTTGCATGTGCTTTTATTTCCAGCATAATATGATAATTAATGAGGTAATTCTTATTGAAATTATGCTGTACCGATATTTAATTTCGGAAGACCTGCTTGCGTGTGTTTCATTTCCAACATAAAACGACAAGTAATGTGGCAAATCTTACAGTAATTAAGTCATATTTAATTTCGGAAGAATTATTGGTGTGTGCTTTTGTCTCCATCATAATATGAATATTTATGTTGCAATTCTTTTTGAACTTATGCGATACCACTATTTAATTTCGAAACATTTGCTTGCGTGTGTTTCATTTCCAACATAATACGACGAATAATGTTGTAATTTTTATAGTAATTATGCAATATTTAATTTCGGAAGCATTATTTTCGTGGCCTTTTATTTAGAGCATTATACGATTATTATTATCGCTGTAATTCTTATTGTACTTATTCCATACCGGTATTTAATTTCGGAAAACTGACTTGCGTGTGTCTTATTACCAACGTAATACGAAGAATAATGTGATAATTCTTACAGTAATTATGCCATATTTAATTTATGAAGAATTATTTGGGTGTGGTTATATAACCAGCATAATTTTATTATTAATGTGATAATTCTTATTGAACATATGCCATACCGGTATTTAGTTCCGGAAGACTAACTCTCGTGTGTTTTATTTCCAACAAAATACGATAAATAATAATGTGATAATTCTTACAGTAATTATGTCATATTTAATTTTGGAAGAATGATTTGTGTTCCCTTTTATTACCAGCATAATATGAATATTAATGTGGTAATTCTTATTCAACTCATGCCCTACAAGTGCTGAATTTCGAACTTGCCTGTGTTTTATTTCCAACTTAATACGTCGAATAGTATGATAATTAGTACAGCAATTATGCCATTTTTAATTACCGACTAATTTTTGCGTGTGTTTTTATTTACAGTATAATAGGAATTTTCATATGGTAATTCTTATAGAATTTATTCGATGCCGGTCTTTAATTTCGGATGATTTGCTTCCGTGTGTTTTAATTCCAACATTATATGACGTATAAGTTGTAATTGTTACAGTAATTGTGCAATATTTAATTTCGGAAACATTATTTTCTGGTGCTTTTATTTCGAGCATAATATGATAATTAATGCGGTAATACTTATTGAACTTATGCCACAGCGGTATTTAATTTCGGAAGACTTAGTTGCGTGTCTTTTATTTCCAACATAATACGACGAATATTGTGATAAATCTTATAGTAATTATGTCATATATAATTTCGGAAAAATTATTTCCTTGTGCTGTTATTTTCACCATAATATGATAATTAATGTACTAATTCTTATTGAACATATGCCATACCGGTATTTAATTTCGGAAGACTTGTTTGCGTGTGCTTCATTTCCAACATAATACGACGAATAATGTGATAACTCTTACAGTAATTAAGCCATATTTATTATTGGGAGTACTATTGGCTTGAAATTCTAGTTGTAGCAAAATCTGATTAATAATCTGCATATCCTTGCAGAACATATATGATTTTTAATATCGAAAGTGTTATTTGCGTGTGCTTTTATTTCCATCATAATATTACTTATAACCTGAAAATTGTGTAGAATTTATGCGATTTTAAAGTTCGTAAGAATTATTTGAGTGTGAATTTATTTCAAGCAAAATATGATTAATGATATTATGCCACACCAATATTTATTTTCGGAAGACTTGCTTGCGTGTCATTTATTTCCAATATAATACGACGAATAATGATGTAATTCTTACAGTAATTATGGCATATTTATTTTCGGAAGAATTATTTACGTGTGCTTTTATTTCTAGCATAATATAATTATTACTGTGATAATTGTTATTGAATTTATGCATACCGATATTTAATTTTGGAAGACTTACTTGCGTGTGTTTTATTTCCAAAATAATGCAGAGAATAATGTGATAATTATTACAGTAGGCATGCCATATTTAATTTCGGAAGATTTATTTGCGTGTGCTTTTATTTTCAGCTAAATATGATAATTAATGTGGTAATTCTTATTGAATCTATGCAATACCAGTATTGAATTTCGAAAGGCATGCTTGCGTGTGTTTCATTTCCAACATAATACGACGAAGAATGTGATAATTCTTACAGTAATTAAGCCATATTTAATTTCGGAAGAATTATTTGCGTGCGCTTTTATTTACAACATAATATGAATATTTATGTGGCAATTCTTATTGACCTTATGCGATACCAGTATTTAATTTAGAAAGATTTGCTTACGTGTGCTTCATTTCCAAATTAATACGACGAATAATGTTGTAATTCTTATAGTAATTATGCAATATTTAATTTCGGAAAAAATATTTTCTTGGTCTTTTATTTAGAGCACTATATGATTATTAATGCGGTAATTATTATTGAAGTTATACCATACCGGTATTTAATTTCGGAAGACTTATTTGCGTGTGTTTATTACCAACTTAATACGACGAATAATGTTGTAATTCTTATAGTAATTATGCAATATTTAATTTCGGAAGAATTATTTTCGTGGTCTTTTATTTAGAGCACTGTATGATTATTAATGCGGTAATTATTATTTAACTTATACCATATCGGTATTAAATTTCGGGAGACTTACTTGCGTGTGTTTTATTACCAACATAATACCACGAATACAATAATTATGCCATATGTAATATTGGGAGAACTATTTGCATGAGCTTCTATTTCTAGCAAAATATGTGCTTAATAATCTGCTCATTCTTGTAGAACTTGTATGATTTTTAATTTCGAAAGCGTTATTTACGTGTGCTTTTACTTCCAGCAAAATATTATTAATAGCGTGAAAATTGTATAGAAGTTATTCGATATTTAATTTCGGAAGAATTGTTTGCGTTAGCTTTTATTTCCAGCATAATTTGATTATTAATGTGGTAATAGGTATGGAATTTATGCCATATCGGTATTCAATTTCGGAACACTTATGTGCGTGTGATTTATTTCCATCTTAATGCAAAGAATAATGTGATCATTCTTACAGTAATTATGCTATATTTAATTTCGGAAGAATTGTTTATGTAGTGCTTCTATAACCACCAAAATTTAATTACTAATGTGATAATTCTAATTGAACATATGCCATACCGGTATTTAGTTCCGGAAGACTAACTTTCGTGTGTTTTATTTCCAACAGAATACAATGAATAATAATGTGATAATTCTTTTATTAATTATGTCATATTTAATTTCGGAAGAATTATTTGCGTTGCTTTTTATTTAGGCATTCTACGATTATTAATGAGGTAATTCTTATTCAACTTATGCCCTACCTCTATTGAATTTCAAACTTCCGTGTGTTTTATTTCCAACTTAATAAGCCGAATAGTGTGTAAATTAGTACAGTAATAATGCCATTTTCAATTTCCGACGAATTTTTGCGTGTGGTTTTATTTACAGCATTATATGAATATTCATGTGGTAACTCTTATTGTACTTATTCGATATCGGTATTTAATTTCGGATGATTTACTTCCGTGTGTTTTACGTAATATGACCAATAAGTTGTAAATCTTACAAAAATTAAGGAATATTTAATTTCGGAAAATAATTTTCGTGTGCTTTTATTTCGAGCATAATATGATTATTAATGCGGTAATCTTTATTGAACTTATGCCATAGCGGTATTTAATTTCGGAAAACTTAGTTGCGTGTGTTTTATTTCCAAAATATTATGACGAATAATGTGATAATTCTTACAGTTATTAAGCCATATTTAAATTTGGAAGAATTTTTTGCGTGTGCGTAATGTGATTATTAATGCGGTAATCCTTATTGAACTTATGCAATATTTTAGTTCAGAAGAATTATTTGGTGAGCTTTCATTTCAAGTATAATACGATGAATAACGGATGAATTATTTGCGTGCCTTTATTTGCAGCATGAAATGATTAATAACGTAATTCTTATAGAATGATGCGATATTTAATTTCGGAAGAATTATTTGCGTGTGCCTTTACTTACTGCACAATATGGTTAATAATGTGGTAATTCTTATACAACATCTGCGATATTTAATTTCAGAAGAGTTACCTGCGTGTAGTTTTATTTTCAGCATTATATGATTAATAATGTTAAAATTGTTTTTAGAACAGATGCGATACTTTAATTTCGAAAGTATTATTTGCGTGTGCCTTGTTTTCAGCATATGATTAATAATGTGGTAATATTTATAGAACTTATGACGTATTTAATTCCGGAAGAATTATTTGAGTGTGCTTTTATTACCAACAAAATATGATTATTCATGTGATAGTTCTTACTGAACTTATGCCACACCGGTATTAAATTACGGAAGACTTACTTGGGTGTGTTGTATTTCCAACATAATACGGCGAACATTGTGATAATTCTTACAGTAATTATGCCATATTTAATTTCGGAAGTATTACTTGCTTGTGCTAATAATTCCAGCATTATGTGATTAATATTCTTGAAATTCTTATAGGACATACGCGATATTTAATTTCGGAACTTTTATTTGAGCGTGTTTTGTTTCCAGCATAATATGATTAATAATGTGGTAATATTTATAGAACGTATGACGTATTTAATTCGGGATGAATTATGTGTGTGCTTTTATTTCCAGCATAATATGATTAATAATGTGGTCACTGTTACGTAACGTATGTGATATTTAATTTCGGAAGAATTATATGCGTGTGATTTTATTTCCACCATAATATGATTAATAATTTGGTAATTCTTATAGATCTTCTGTGATATTAGTTTTGGACGAATTATTTGCGTGTGCTTTTATTTCGAGCATAATAGGATTAATAATGTAGAAATTATTACCGTATTTGTGGGAAATTTTAATTCAAGAAGTACTTTTTGTAAAAAATTTATGTTCGGTGCAATTATTGCGTAATATTTTAATTTTTAATACAGCAAAGTTCAATAACATAGAAAATCTTATCGCTCGGAGGAATAAATAAATTAAATTCGAAACTTTTGTGTAATGTTCTTCCTTCATATTTATTTGACGAATATTTTAAACGGAATGAGAATCAATCACTCGACATATGCAGAATACTTGAATTGTGTGGGAGCACCTAATAGAAGTGCACTTTGAACGTAGGTCTTCGTATGCACCTTATATCCAGGACAGTTACTTAACCATTCCTATTGAGAGGGGAGGAAATACCTAATTCTTTATTTTGTATGATCTGACTTGAAAAAGTCAAGACGAAGTGAAGTTAAGTGATATTCTTGAAACGGTCTTTAGAGTAAAAAGTGCTCAGTTTAAGCAAATATTGTCACTTTCTACAAAGTGAATGATAAAGTGGTTTATGTCTTAACACTTGTGAATATTTAAAATAAACTTCTTTCGATAAGACTTTTTCCTTATGTACTTGCTTCTTACTTTTTCAGCATAAAATAGTTCAAAATGTTCTCAATATATATTTAGCTTAGCGTAAATATTGCTCTTTGTAGAGGAGTTCTGAAGAATTGTGTTCTTTTCATGTATAGTGTTTCAGTAAGTTGGATATATAGTGTAAACCAACTTACAATCAGCCGTCCATGGTGTGCCATAGGAGGCTGGACTTCACTACTCCCACTTTAACATGAGATTGTAAGGGATTTGTTGTAATACCACAGAGGCACAGAGGAACCGAAGCTTCCGGAGAAAACCCTCTGTTACCTGGACCGCGGGCTTACAGCAGGGGCAGCCGGAGATCGAACCTGGGTCTACAGGATTAAGTCCAAACGCTTTAGTCACTGGATCACCATGGTGGCTTTATATAAAGTGTACTACTGTATAGATATTGTAAAAAAATTTTCGAATGAGAAATAATATTTTTCTTTATTTAATGAATTATCCAATTCACACCTTAAATTGATATGTTTATTAATTCAGGGACAGTAGACACGTTGCTATTGTTCGTTTTCTCGCGTTTAATATGACTGTTACAACTTTACATGCAGAATTCAGAAGCCACCAGACTGAGGATCCTGATTTATGAAGAAAGAATACATGTAAGTGAAGGAAAAATGAGGGTAGAGCTCAAATGGAATTAATAGAGATCAAACGACTTGTGTGTATTCAGTAATGCAATTTTTTTGTTTTGTTTTGTTTCTTTTGTTTCAGGCCCCGCTCATATCCTGTGCCTCATCGTGGCGAGCGGGTGAAACAAAGAATGACGCATGAATGCAAGGCTGAAAATATTTTTGTAATTTTCCGTCACTAGTCTCATTTAGGACACCACTTGCTATTTAAATTAATTCATGTTCATAGCAGATTTCTAAGATATCACTTCTATAAAATTTCTTCGTAAAGCGTTACTAATTCCTACTCATCACATAATTAATACTTCAAAATGGAAAGACAAATGCGTCCTTCTTTGGCCAAACAGGATAACTGCAACTGGTGGTACATAGGCCTATATAAAGTCAGTTCATGGACTGCTGAACAAGTGCTCCAATCGTCCACAGTCTTAGAACAAGAAAATAATAGATGAATAATATATATAAAACAATAATTTGTAATTATAGACTTCGTAACTCCTAATCTAAAATAATTTACCCATACATTCCCTTCCTGTTAGACGACGAGCAACTTGACTACGGTATGCAAAACCACCCAGCTCTTTAAACATCCGCCGAACAGATCTATCGTTCAAACCAAGTTTCAACAATGTTCGTCGTAGACTACGCTTTGAGGACAGTAATTCCTGTTGGAGAAGTCGTCCATGATTCTCGTTTGTGATGACATTTCTTGGTCGTCCTGTTGTCTCCTTTCGTTGATATAAGACTGATCTGTGGACGGTCGGTCGCTATCGCAATGTACCACCGTCTGCATGTTGTCAAATTGCAATAAATAAAACCTACGTAATGTTTTTCAATGTCTGTCTTTCTTCAGTAATCCGAGGAAAAATCCGAGGCACGACAGCCCATGAAGGACCATGACCGACCAACCAGCTGCTGGCCTCACGTCCACATGCCGAAGCTGATGAGGACGATCTTCCAACCAGAATGGAGGTATCGTATGATTAGCAGGATGATCATCCACCAGCAGTTATAGCTGGATTTCGTAACCTGATTTTGCTACCTATCGTAGCTCCCCAAGTGCATCAAGATGCTGGGTGGGCACCGGTCCCATACACTGGCCAAAATTTCATGAGAATTTCTTTCCCCATGAGGACTCCATCCAGCGTTCATTCCGTAACGCGAGTCTTACGCAGGATGCCTTAGACCAGGACGCCACGGCGTGGCGCGAGACCTTCTGTAATCTATTTATGTGATTTTTCGTAATCTTATCATTATTTAAGCACCAGAGAGATAAAAATAATAATACATGCGTTTATATGCGCTAATAGTTGAAATATGCATTAACCCCTTAAATATGCACTATAAAAATTTGACCTCTGTTTAAAAATAGGTTAACTTGAAATGCATTTGTGCAATGGTAGCATATGATTTGCAGCTAAGGAATAAAATCTCAAAATATGTTACAATCCGCCCGCTAGTGATTACGTAACGTTTGTTCAGAAAGCCCAGTTCTATCTTTATTATTTCATATGTCTAATATCAGAAGTTTCATTCGCATTAAGTTGTAAGGTTTTATTCTACGCTAATTAGGCCTATTTACGTGTACTTTTATTTCCAATTCAACATGATTAGTAACGTGGCGATTCTTATAGAACAGCTGAGAAACATAAAATACGGTAGTAAAAAGTATATAGCACAATTTTTTTCGAGTGTGAGGATTTCAAAATAAAACGACAATAACATAGGAACTCTTCCTAATATGTGATATGTATCGAAGCCTCCTATTACTTCAAGAACACGGCATTAATTCTCAATCTACGGCCTAACACATCGAGATCATGGAAACGTTTCATAAGGAAGGACAGTTTTATTTACTTTTTATTTAAATCTAAAATTAGAAGCTTAATGTGCATTAACTTTTATGATTTTCTTCTGTCCATATTATTTGCCTGTACTTTTATTTTCAGCATAATATGATTAATAACTTGGCAATTCTTACAGAACTTGTGTGATACCTAAATTCGGAAGGAGTTGTTTGTTGTTTATTCAACTATCTGAACATCACAAGTGATATGAAAAAGGCACCACGTATGAGGCAACTAGGCCAGGGGATAATGGGGTGGAGTGACCAGTGCCTTTCCCCCTCCATTGCATACGTCGGTGACACTAGTCAGACTTCAGATCGGAAAAAAGTATTTAGTACAAATTTATTTTCAGTGTAAGAATTTCGAAGTACTTTAATTTTCAATATAGTAAAGGCTAATAGAAACTCTTCCTACAATGTGATTTGTATTGAAGCCTCCATTTCCTTCAAGAAGGACATGGCTTGAATTTTCAGTGCGTTGCATAATATATAGTGATCATGGAAACGTTTCATCAGAAAGATCAGTTCTATTTTTTCATTTTATATATCTAAGGTCGGAATTATTATTCGTAGAAAATTATAAGGTTTTATTCTATGCATATTACTTGGGGGTAAATACATTTGCTTGTAGCTTAATATCACAAATAATGTGGCAATTCTTATAGAACTTATGCTATATTTAATTTCGGAGGCAGAATTCAGTACAAATTTAATTTTTGTGTTAATATTTCAAAGCATTTTGACTTTCAGTACAACAAATGACAAAAATGTATAAACTATTCCTATAATGTGATTTGTAATGAAGCCTCCATTTACTTCAAAAAGGAGAAAGGCATGACTCCTCAGTCTACGGAAATAACTTAATATAATGATCTTGGAAACGTGTCAACCGAAAGGCCGGTTGCATCCTTTTTATTTTATATACCTAAGATAAGAAGCTTAATTCACATTAAATTTTAACGTTTTATTCTCTGGATAGTGTTTGAATGTACAGCATAATATGGTTAATAAGGCGATAATTCTTATAGAACTATGCGATATTTAATTTCAGAAGGATTATATAATACAAATTTATTTTCAGAATAACTATAGCATTATACTTTAATATTCAGTACATTATGGAACAATACTGTAGAAACCCTTCCTACAATATCATTCCTAATAAAGCCTTTGGTTATTTCAAGAAAGGCATGGCAAGAATCCTCAGTCTGCAGCCTATCATATGGTTACCATAGAAACGTTTCATCATAAACGCCAGTTCTATCCTTTTCATATTATGTTTCTAAGATTATTAGTTTCATTGGTATGAAGTTTTATTAAGTATGAAGGTTTATTCTATTATATTTGCGAGTACTTTTGTTTCCAGCATAATGACTAATAACGTGGCAATACTAAATAGAACATTTGCGATTCTTAAATTCGGAATGAGTATACGAAGTACAAACATATCTTCAGTTTAAAAATTTGAAAATGCTTTAATTTTCAAAACAGCAAGGAACAATAATGTAGAACCTCTTCCTAATATGTGTTTTTCAGTGAAATCTACAGTTACTTCAAGGAGAACATGGTTTGAATGCCCAGTTTGCAGACTAACACACAAATATCATGGAAACGTTTCATCAGAAAGGTCAGTTATAACTACCTTATTTGTATATATACTATTAGAAGTTTAATCAACATTGAATTGTAAGATACTACAGTATTTTATGTATACTGTCTGCGTGTACCTTTATTTTCAGCATAATATGATCAATAATGTGGCCATTTTTACAGATTTTGTGCGATACGTAAATTCAGGAGGAATGTTTAGTACATTTTCTTTTCCAGTGTAAGTATTTCAAAGTACATTTCAATTTTCAATACAGTATGGGACAATAATGTAGAAGCTATTTCTACAATATGATTTGCAGTGAAGCCTTCATTTACTACAAAATGGACATGGCATGAACCTACAGAATAACATATGGACATCATGGAAATGTTTCATCAAAACAGTTAGTTCTATTTTTTTTCTACGTCTAAGATTAGAAGCTTAAATTATATTAAATATTATAAGGTTTTATTCTATGGATATAAATTGCGAGTATTTTTATTTTCAGCATAATATTATTAATAATATGACAAATATTATAGAACTTATGACATATTTAATATCCGAAAAAGTATTTACTGCAAATTTATTTCCAGTGTAAGCATTTAAAAAGACTTCAATTGTCAGTACAGTAAGTGACAATAACATACAAAATGAGAACAGTTGGGAACAAAAACTGAGGGATCATAGGGTTGTTTCCGATCTCTGATAACGAATTTGAATGATATCATGTGCGTCAGGAATCACAGGACAGCTGAACTGTGGCGCGAGTTGAGAGACCAGTAGTGAGTGCATATTCATAGTCATAGAGTGCACGGCGACTCACAGCAGAAATACCCAAGAAAATCTAGCCTTTTTGAAAGGGGTACATAACAACCCTTTCCGATGCTAAGTACAGTCAAGTGAAAATAAAAGAAACCTGGTATAAACGAGGTTTCGTTATTTCTAAGAAAGGCATATTCTGTGCACTTAATAAGGTTGGTAAAGCTCGAGTGGAATTTATTTGTATCGTCTCGTGGGTTGCGAAGACTTGTGACGGGGGGGGGGGATAGATTTGCTGGCTTTTCCACTCTGGAATTAATTCCATTCGAGCTTTGCCAGTCTTATTAGGTACACACAAGATACCTTACTTGCAGGTTCCTATGATTTTCACGTAACTGCACTTGGCATCGGAAAGGGTTGTTATGTACCACTCACAAAAAGGCTCGATTTTCTTGGGCATTGCTACTGTGATACTCCGTGCACTCTGATTATGAAATCACTCACTACTAGTCTGCAACCTCTCGCAGCAATTCAGCTGTCGATGTGATTCCTGACGCACATTACATTCAAATTCGTTATCAGAGATCGGAAACAACCCTGTATTCCTACAGTAAGATTATAATGAAGCCTCACGTTACTTTAAGGATTACATGGCATGAATATTCAGTCTGCAGCGTTACATACAGTGATCATGAACTAGATTATTTCTCTCTCTTTTAAATTATATATCTAATATTAGAAGTTTAATTCTCGTTAAATTATAAAGTTTTATATTTTGCGTGTACATTTGCTTCCAGCGTAATACGACTAATAATATGGCAATTTTTTAAAACGTCATGAAATATTTAATTTCAGAAAGAGTACTTAGTGCAAATATATTTTTATTGTCATTACTTTATCATTATTACAATTGATATTATTATTAATATTATTATTATTAATATTATTATTATTATTATTAGTATTATTATTGTCTTATATGTTTATACTTTATATGTCTCACTTATTTTGACCTACTGTTCACATTTTATTATGCATTTTCCTTTCTTTCTATATGTTATAGGCCTATGTCTGATTTCCACTGATTTGTTTACATTATATTATGATCATCTACTTCAGTTTTGTATGTAAAATTGCAGTGTACCTACTTTACTTTGAAAATTTGTAGTCTTTTGGTATCGCAGTTTTACTCCTGGTTGAGTGTTAGAGAAGGCCAAATGGCCTTAACTCTGTCAGATTAAGTAAACCATTATTATTATTATTATTATTATTATTATTATTATTATTATTATTTGAAAACATTTTCGTTTATTTTCTGTACAGTATGCGACAGTAATTTTGAAAATCTTTCTACAATGTGATTTGTAACGAGGCCCCGCTTTACTTCAAGAAAGGCATGGTAGGATTTCTCAATATGCAGCATAACATACACCTTTATGGAAACAATTCATCAGAAAGGCAAGTTATATACACTGTATGTATGTATTTTTTATTTTACATATCTAAGATTAGAAGTTTAATTCGTACAAATTATTAAATTTTTTCCTATGTTTATTACATGCGTGTCCTTTTGTTTCCAGCATAATATGGTTAATAATATGGCAATTCTTATAGAACTCATGCTATACCTAAATGCGGAAGGATTATTTGTTGCAAATATACAGGTTGTTTCCGAAGTGGTGCTACAAACTTTCAGGGTTGATGGCGAAGGGCACATGTATCAATTTGAGATAAGGAACCATGGTTCGGAAATGACTGAGTCTAAAGTTATAAGCAAAAATAGTTCGGAAGAATTATTTACGTGTGCTTTTATTTCAGGCGTAATGTGATTATTAATGTGGTCATTTTTGTAGAACTTATGCAATATTTAATTTCGGAAGAATTATTTACGTGCGCTTTTATTTCAGGCGTAATATGATTATTACTGTGGTAATTTTTGTCGAACTTATGCAATGTTTAATTTCGGAAGAATTATTTACGTATGCTTTTTTCCGGCCTAATATGATTATTAATGTTGTAATTTTTGTAGAACTTATGCAATATTTAATTTCGGAAGAATTATTTACGTGTGCTTTTATTTCAGGCGTAATATGATTATTAACGTGGAACTTTTGTACAACTTATGCAGTATTTAATTTGGGAATAATTATTAACGTGTGCTATTATTTCCGGCGTAATATGAATTTTTAAGTTTGCTTTTATTTCCGGGGTAATATGATTATTTAAGTGTGCTTTCATTTCCGGGGTAATATGATTCTTTAAGTGTGCTTTTATTTCCGGGGTAATATGATTATTAATGTGGTAATTTTTGTAGAACTTATGCATTATTTAATTTCGGACGAATTATTTACGTGTGCTTCTACTTCCGGCGTAATATGATTATTATTGTGGTAATTTTTTGTAGAACTTATGCAATATTTAATTTCGGAAGAATAATTTAGGTGTGCTTTTATTTCCGGCGATTTTCTTCTGTCCATATAATTTGCTGTACTCTTATTTTCAGCATAATATGATTAATAACTTCGCAATTCTCACAGAACTTGTACTTACTTAAATTCAGGAGTAATATTTAGTACAATTTTTTTTTCAGTGTAAGCATTTCAAAGTACATACAGAAACTCTTCAGACGTTATGATTTGTAATGAAGCATCCCTTTACTACAAGAAAGATAATACAGCATGCAGCATAACATAACATACAGATCACGGAAATGTTTCACCAGCAAGGTCGGTTCTATCTTTTTCATCTTATATACATGTATCTAAGATTATAAACTTAAAATGTGTTAAATTATAAGGTTTTATCCTATTATTATTTGTGTGTACTTTTGTTTCCAGCATAATATGATTAATAATATGGCAATTCTTATAGAACTTACGCGATATTTAATTTCGGAAAAAGTAGCTATTTACTGAGATATATTTCCAGTGTAAGCATTACAAAATACTTCAATTTTCAGTATAGTGAGTGACAATAATACAGAAAATCAGTAGAGTATGGGAAAATAATGGAAAATTTCTTCATACAATTTGATTGTAATGAAGCCTCGCGTTACTTCAAGAAAGACATGGCATGAATCTTCAATCTGCAGCCATAATATATAGAGACCATGAAAACATTTCATACGGTAGACTAGTTCTATCATTTTGATGTTGTGTATTTAATATTAGAAGTTTAATCGCGTTAAGTAATAAGGTTTCATTCCATGCATATTATTTACGTGTACATTTTGTTCCAGCCTAATATGATTAATAATGTGGCATTTCTTTAAAAAACTCATGTGATATGTAATTTCTGAAGGAGTATTTAGTACAAATTTATTTCCAGTGTAAATATTTCAAAATAGTTTTATTTTCTGTACAGTAAGCGATTTAGAAGATCTTGCTACAATGTGACATGTAACGAGGCCCCGCTTTACTTCAAGAAAGGCATTGCAGGATTCCGCAATCTACATCATAACATATAGTGATTATGGAAACGCTTCATTACAAAGGCAAGTCCTATTTTTTCATTTTTCATATCTGATATTAGAAACTTAATTCGTAATAAATTATAAGATTTTATTCAATGCTTATTACATACGTGTACATTTGTTTCGCCTGTGTTTATCCTGTATTACTTTATGGGTGCCAAACAGGTCGCTAACAGGGAAACACAGGACCAAACTACAAACGTGTCAAAGGAAAATGATGCCCAAAATAATGGGCGTATCACTGAAGGAGAAAATCCCAAATGCGACACTGTACCAACTAGCAGATACACAGGACATCACACATGCAGCCATTACATCCAAATGTAAATGGGGTGGACACGCGTCCAGGCTACCAGGCGACAGATGGACATACCGTGCTACCATGTGGGACCCCCGTATAGGAAGGAGACTTGAAGGCACACCTCGGCGCAGATGGACAGACTTCTTCAAAGAACAGGTAGGTCAACAATGGTCAGAGAGGCAAGAGACAGAAGAAAGTGGAAATTACTCGAGAGATATTTGTGCATAGACAGGAAGTTGTGAAAGGCAGTGAGATAATCATTGTTAAAGAAATTCAGGTTCTTAGACTTAAATATCACGTCTAACGTGAACTAGCTCACCACGTTAGGCAAGTAGAGCATTTCCTTATTTAAGGAGGCCTTTGCAATTCATGGGACACAATAGGCTACCTTTATCGATATTTTACATTAGTTTCGATCATAGTATGATTAATAATTTTGGCAATTCTTATAGAATGTCTTTGAAATTCTTATAGAACTTATGCAATATTTAATTTTTGAAGGATTATTTAGTGCAAATTAATTTTTAGAGTAACATTTCAAATTATTTCAAGTTTCAGTATATTAAGTGACGAAAATGTGCAAACTACTCCTACAAGGTGATTTGTAATGAAGCCTCGAGTTACTTCAAGAAAGACATGGTATGAATCTACAGTCTGCAGAGTAACATTCATGGACCATGGAAATATTTCATCAGAAAACCTAGTTTTATCTTTTTTATTGTGTATATGTAATATTTGAATTTTAATTCGCTTTAAATTGTAAGGTTTTATTCTCTAATGTTATTTGCCTGTTCTTTTATTTTCAGTATAATATGATTAATAACTTGGTAATTCTTACAGAAATTGTGCGATGCCTAAATTCGAAAGGAGGAGGAGTTGTTTATTCAATTGCCTCAAGACATCAGAAGTGATACGAAGAAGGCACCACGTATAAGGCAACTAGGCCAGGGGATAATGGGGTGGAGTGGCCAGTACCTTTCCCCCTCCATTGCATACATCGGCGACACTAATCAGACTTCAGATCGGCAAAAAGTATTTAGTACAAATTTATTTTCAGTGTAAGAATTTCGAAGTACTTTAATTTTCAATATAGTAAAGGCTAATAGAAACTCTTCCTACAATGTGATGTATATTGAAGCCTCCATTTACTTCAAGAAGGACATGACATGAATTTTCAGTCTGTTGCATAACATATAGTGATCATGGAAACGTTTCATCAGAAAGGTCAGTTCTATCTTTATCATTTTATATATCTAAGTTCAAATATTATTCGTATGAAATTATAAGGTTTTATTCTATGCATATTATTTGCGAGTAATTACATTTGCTTCTAGCGTAATATCAAAATTAATGTGGCAATTCTTATAGAACTATTGCGATATTTAATTTCGGAAGGAGAACTCGGTACAAATTTTTTAAATTTTTGTGTTAATATTTCTAAGTACTTTGACTTTCAGTAAAATAAATGACAAAACTGTACAAACTGTTCCTACAATGTGATTTGTAATGAAGTCTCCATTTATTTCAAGAAGGAGAAAGACATGACTCCACAGTCTACGGCATAACTGAATATAATGATCTTGGAAACGATTCAACCGAAAGGCCGGTTGCATCTTTTTATTTTATATACCTGGGATTAGAAACTTAATGCGCATTGAATTTTAAGGTTTTATTCTCTGAATATTGTCTGGGTATACAGTATAATATGGTTAATGACGTGACAATTTTTATAGAACTTATGCGATATTTAATTTCGGAAGGAATATATAGTACAAATTTATTTTCAGTATAACCATAACGCTATACTTCAATATTGAATACGGTATGGATATAAATTTATCAATCTTCCTCAACTTGGTGAGGTAGCCAAAGACAAAGAATGTTAAACAGTAACATTTAAAATGACATTAAAAATGTCTTACAAGAAATTTGTTTACAAGAAACTAAAGTTTGCAGTAGATAATATTTCACATAATGAAAATTTATAAAAAAAAAATACAGATAAAAAATATAAATCTGTTAAAACTGTAGAAACTCTTCATACAATATCATATTTTATAATAAAGCCTTTGGTTACTTCAAGAAAGACATGGCAAGAATACTCAATCTGCAGCCTATCATATGGTTACCATGGAAACGTTTCATTATAAACAACAGTTCTATCCTTTTCATTTTATGTAGCATATCTAAGATTATTAGTTTAATTCGTATGAAGTTATAAGGCTTTATTCTATGCATAATATTAGCGAGTACTTTCGTTTCCAGCATTAGGCCTGTATGATTAATAACGTGGCAATACTAAATAGAACCTTTGTGATACTTAAATTCGAATGATTATACAAAGTACAAATATATCTTCAGTTTAAATATTTGAAAATGCTTTAATTTTCAAAACAGCAAGGAACAATAATGTACAACCTCTTCCTAAATTGTGTTTTTCAGTGAAACCTCCGGTTACTTCAAGGAGAATATGGTTTGAATCCTCAGTCTGCAGTCTTAACACAGAAATATCATGGAAACGTTTCATCAGAAAGGTCAGTTCTATCTACCTTATTTTTATATCTACTATTACAAGTTTAATTATAATTGAATTGTAAGATACTGTTTTATGTATATGCCTGTGTGTACCTTTATTTTAAGCATAATATAATTAATAATGTTGCAATTCATATATAAATTATGACACGCTTAAATTCGGAAAGAGTTTTCAATAGTACAAATTTATGTTCAGTGTAAGAATTTCAAAATGCTTTAATTTTCAGTACCACATATAATGTGGCAATTCTTATAGAACTTATGCGATATTTAATTTCGGAAGCAGAATTCAGTACAAATTTAATTTTTGTGTTAATATTTCTAACTACTTTCACTTTCAGTACAATAAATTACAAAAATGTACAAACTATTCCTACAATGTGATTTGTAATGAAGCCTCCATTTACTTCAAGAAGGAGGAAGTCATGACTCATCAGTCTACGGCATACCAATAAAATGACCATAATAATTCAGAATTAGTATTGCCATTCAACGAGGGAAAGCTATAAGTTTTATGGGGACTTTTAAAGAATCTAAATCACTGGAAGAAATATTTTATTTCGTGTAGAGCTGTAGACTGCTTTTCGCATCCTTTAGTTTTGTTGCTAATTTCTAGTTTGTCCCTTACTCAATTGTTTAATTTAAAATTAAATTTTATTTTGTATCAGACAGTTTACTATGTTTGTAAATAATATTGTCTTAAATTAAAGCATTAGGTAAAATTGATAAGGGACAATAACGTAGAAAGTCTTCCTACAATATGGTTTGTAATAAAGCGTCCGGTTATTTCAAGGAGGAGGATGGCTTTTAATTCTCTATGTCAGTTTGCAGCCAAGACAGTCATCTTCGAAACGTTTCATCAGAAAGGCCTGTTGTGTCTATTTAATTTTAAATCCATTATTACAAGTTTAATTCATAT
Source organism: Periplaneta americana (assembly GCF_040183065.1). NCBI lineage: Eukaryota > Metazoa > Arthropoda > Insecta > Blattodea > Blattidae > Periplaneta > Periplaneta americana. The sequence goes on along the minus strand of NC_091122.1, from coordinate 108,511,157 downwards.
TAAATTATAAGTTGCTTTTTGTATGCATATTGATTTAGTGTCCTTTTTCCAGAACAACAAGATTAATAACGTGGCAATCCTTACAGATTTTGTGCGATACTTAAATTCGGGAGGAATGTTTAGTACAATTTCTCTTCCAGTGTAAGCATTTCAAAGTACATTTCAATTTTCAATACAGTATGGGATAATTACGTAGAAACTCTTCCTACATTATCATTTGCAGTGAAGCCTCCATTTACTACAAGATGGACATGGCATGAATCCTCATTCTGCAGCATAACATTTGGAGATCATGGAAATTTTCATCAAAACGGTCAGTTCTATCTTTTTTCATTTTACACATCTAAGATTAGAAGCTTAAATCCTATTATATATTATAAGGTTTTATTCTATGCATATTATTTGAGAGTACTTTTGTTTTCAGCAGAGTATGATTAATAACATGGCAATTCTTATAGAAATTATGACATATTTTAATTTCAGAAAAAGTATTTAGTACAAATTTATTTCCAGTGTAAGCATTAAAAAAATACTTCAATTTTCACAACCGTAAGTGACAATAACATAGGAAATCAGTACAGCAGGGAACAAAAAATGCAGAGATTATTCCTACTATATGATTGTCATGAAGTCTCGCGTTAGGCCTACTTTAAGAACGACATGGTATGGATCTTCAGTCTGCAGCGTTACATACAATGATCATGAAAATGTTTCATCAGGTAGATCAGTTCTGTCTCTTTTAAGTTAATAATAATAATAATAATAATAATAATAATAATAATAATAATAATAATAATATTAATAATAATAACAAATATATATAATATATAATAATATATTATTATTATTATTATTATTATTATTATTATTATTATTATTATTATTATTATATTATAAGTTTGATTCCCGTTAAATGATAAAGTTTGACATTTTACGCGCACATTAATTGCTTACAGCGTAATGCGACTAATAATGTGACAATTCTTAAAAAAGTAATGCGATATTTAATTTCGGAAAGAGTACTTAGTACAAATATATTTTCAGTGTCAATTTTTTAAAATACTTCTATTTATTTTCTGCACAGTAAGCGACAATAATTTAGAAAATTTTCCTACAATGTGATTTTGTAACGGAGCCCTGCTTTACTTCATGAAAGGCATGGCAGGATTCCTCAATCTGCAGCATAACATAATATGGAAACGCTTCATCACAAAGGCAAGTTCCTTTTTTCCTTTTTCATTTTACGTATCCAAATAGAAGCTTAATTCTTACCAAATTATAAAGTTCTTTTTCTATGTTTATTATATCGGTGTACTTTTGTTTCTAGCATAATGTGGTTAATAATATTGCAATTCTTATGAAACTGGTGCAATACCTGAATTCGGAAGGATTATGTGTACAATTTTTTTTTTTCAGATTACGTTCTTCAAAATACTTCAATTTTTAGTACAGAAAGTAACAAAAATGTACGAACTAATTCTACAACATGATTTGTAATGAAGCCTCTCGTCACTTCAAGAAACAAATACATAATATGAATCTCTAGTCTCCAACCTTACATATAATGATATGGAAACGTTTCATCAGGAAGGCAAGTTCTTTCTTGTTTATTGTATATATCTAATAAAATAAGAATAATACGCATTAAATTATTTATTTCCAGCGATATATCATTAATAACGTGCCAATTCTTATAGAACTTGTGCAATTCTTAAATTCGTAATCGGATTTTAACTTACTTTATTGTTTAGGTTTTATGTTCTTAGGAGTAATAGTTAAGAGCGCAAATAACCATAGTTGCCAACGCGCTCTTTTTCAACCTCATTTTTCACTCCAATCCTAATTGGGGAAAAAGTATTTAGTAGCCTACAAATTTATTTTCAGTGTAAGCATTTTAAAGTACTTCAATTATCAATATGGTAAGGGCCAATAACATAGAAACTCTTCCTACAATGGGATTTGTAATGAAAACTCCTCTTACTTCAAGAACGACATGAATACTCAGTTTGCAGCATAACTTAAACTTATCATCGAAAAGTTTCATCAGAAAGGAAAATTGTATTCTTTTATTTTATATATCTTACACTAAAAGTGTAAACCGAATTAAATAATTTTCTGCGTATTATTTGCCTGTTCTCTTATTTTCAGCAATTTTATTATAATTAATAACGTGGCAATTCTTATAGAAATTTGTTCGATATTTTATTTCGAAAGGATTGTGTAGTGTATTTTATTTTCATTCTAACCGTATCACATTATTTCGATTTTCAGTGTAGCAAGGAACAAAAACATAGAAGCACTTCCTACGCTGTGGTTTTTTATGAAGTCTCCGGTTACTTCAAGAAATTCATGGCAAGTCTCCTCAAATAGCAGCCTAACATAAGGTGAACGTCGAAACGTTTCATCAGAAAGGTAAGTTATATCCATTTCATTTCATATGACTAATGTTAGAAGCTTAATTCGCATTAAATAATACGGTTTTATTCTATGCATATTCTTTGGTTGCATTTTTGTTTCCGGCATAATATGATTAATAATGTAGTAATTCTTGTAAAACATACACGATATTTAATTTCGGGAAAATTATTTGTGTGTGGTTTCATTTCGAGTATAATATGACTAATAATGCTGTAACTCTTACAGAACTTACGAGATATTTAATTTTGGGAAAATCATTTGCATTTGCTTTTATATCTACCATAATATCATTAATAATGTTGTAATACTTATAGACATTATACAATAATTTATTGTAGAAGAATTATTTGCGTGGGCTATCACTTCAAGCATAATATGATGAATAACGTACTAGGTCTAATTCTTACAGATATTATCAAATATATAATTTCGGAAGAATTATTTGAGTGTGCTTTTATTTCCAGCTTAATATGATTATTAATGTGGTAATTGTTATTGAACTTATGCCATACCGGTATTTAATTTCGGAAGACAAACAAGCTTGTGTTTTATTTCCAACATAATACGACGAATAATGTGATAATCCTTACATTAATTATGCCATATTTAATTTCGGAAGAATTATTAGGGTGTGCTTTTATTTCCAGCATAATATGATTATAAATGTGATAATTCTTATTGAAGTTATGCCATACCGGTATTCAATTTTGGAATACATATTGGCCTATGTTTTATTTCCAACATAATACGACGAATAATGCCATAATTTTTACAGCAATTATGCCATATATAATTTCGGAAGAATTATTTGCATGATCTTCTGTTTCTAGCAAAATATGATTAATAATGTGATAATTCTTATAGAACATATGCCATACTTAATATCGGAAGAATTATTTGAGGGTGCTCTTCTTTTAACGTTATATGATTATTAAATTGATGTGGTAATTGTTATAAAAATTATGAGACAGTTAATTTCATATGAATTAGTTGCGAGTGCTCACCTATTCACGTTATATGATTAATAATGTCATAATTCTTATGCAGCAATACATGTGCGATATTTAATTTCGGAAAAATAATTACGTGTACCATTTTTTCCGGCATAATATAATCTACAATACGCTAATTCCTATGCAAGAATCCGATATTTAATTTCGGGAGAATTAATTACGTGTACCATTATTTCCGGCGTAATATAATTTACAATATGATAATAAAATTCCTATGTAAGAATCCGATATTTAATTTTGGAAGAATTAATTACGTGTACCATTATTTCCGGCATAATATAATTTACAATATGGTAATTCCTATGTAAGAATCCGATATTTGATTTTGGAAGAATTATTTGCGTGTCCTTTCATTTCCATCATAATAAGATTAATAATGTGTTAATTATCATAGATGTTATGCGATATTTAATTTCGGAAGAATGATTTACGTGTGCTTTCGTTTCCAGCATAATATGATTAATAATGTGGTAATTCTGGTAGAACTTATGCGATATTTATTTTGCGAAGAATTAATTGCGTTTGCTCTTATATCTATCATAATATCATTAATAATGCTGTAATTCTTATAGACATTATGCAATATTATATTTTAGAAGAATTATTTGCATGTGCTTTCATTCCAAGCCTAATACGATGAATAACGTAATAATTCTTAAAGAAATTATCACATATATAATGTCGGAAGAATTACTTCAGTGCGCTTTTATTTTCAGCATAATATCATTATTAATGGGGTAATCATTATTGAACTTGTGAGATACCGGTATTTACTTTCGGAATACAAAGTTGCGTGAGTTTTATTTCCAAAATAATATGACAAATAATGTGATAATTCTTGCAGTAATTATGTCATATATAATTTCGGAAAAAATTATTTGCGTGTGCTCTTATTTCCAAGAATAATATGCTTATTACTGTGGTAATTCTTTTTGAACTTATGCCACACCGTTATTTCGCAAGACTTACATGCGTGTGATTTATATCCAACATAATACGACGAATAACGTGATAATATTTACAGTAATTATGCCATAATTAATTTTGGAAGAATTATTTGAATGTGCTTTTATTTTCAACATAATATGATTACAAATGTGATAATTAATATCGAACTTATGCTATGCCGATATTTAATTTCGGAAGACTCAATTGTGTGTGTTTTATTCCCAACATAATATGACGAATAGTGTGATAATTCTTAGGCCTACAGTCATTACACCCCATTTAATTTCGAAAGAATTATTTGGCTGTACTTTTATAACCAGCATAATTTAATTATTAATGTAAAAATTCTAATTGAACTAAGCAATATCGGTATTAAATTTCGGAAGACTTACTTGCCTATGTTTTATTTTCAACTCAATACGACTAATAATGTGAAAATTCTTACAGTAATTAAGCCATATTCAATTTCGGAAGAATTATTTGCCTGTGCTTTTATTTCCAGCATAATATGAATATTAATGTGGCAATTCTTATTTAACTTATGCGATACCAGTATTTAATTTCGGAAGATTTGCTTGCGTGTGTTTCATTTGAAAACATAATACGACGAATAATGTTGTGATTCTCGTACTAATTATGCAACAATTAATTTCGGAAGAATAATTTTCGTGGTTTTTTATACAGAGCATTCTATGGTTATTAATGCGGTAATTCGTATTGAACTTATTCCATACCGGTATTTAATTTCGGAAGACTGACGTGCGTGAGTTTTATTACCAACATAATAAGACGAATACAGTAATTACGCCATATATAATATTGGGAGAACTATTTGCATGAGCTTCTATTTATAGCAAAATATATGATTAATAATATGCTCATTCTTGTAGAACCTGAATGATTTTTAATTTCGAAAGAGTTATTTGCGTGTCTTTTTATTACCGTCATAATATTATTAATAACGTAAAAATTGTATAGAAGTTATGCGATATTTAATTTCGTAAGAATTATTTGCGTGTGTTTTTATTTCCTGCATAATATCATTAAAATGTGGTAATTCTTATTTGACTACAGCGATAAATAACTTCGGAGAAATTATTTGTGCTTACTTTTATTTCCAGCAATATATAATTAATAATGAGATAGTTCGTATGTAACTCAAGCGATAATTAATTTCGAAAAAAATTATTCCCGTGTGGATTTATGACCAGCATAGAATGATTAATAACGTTGCAAATATTACAGAATTTATGTGATATTTAATTTCGGAAAAATTATATGCTTCTGCTTTTATTTCTAGCAAAATATGTTTAACAACCTGGTAATGTTCATAGAATTTTTGCGATAAATAATTTCAGAAGAATTATTTGCATGTGCCTTTACTACCAGCACAGTGGTAATTCCTATAGAACATGTGCGACTTTCAGTTTCGGAAGAGTTACCTGCGTTTATTTTTATTTTCAGCATTGTGTGATTAAAATTGTTGAAATTCTTACAGAACACATGCGATATTTTAATTTCGGAACTATTATTTACGTGTGATTTATTTCCATCTTAATACGAAGAATAATGTGAGAATTCTCACAGTATTTATGCCGTATTGAAGTTCTCAGTAATTATTTGGGTGTGCTTTTATAACCAACATAATTTGGTTACTAATCTGATAAATTTTATTGAACGTATGAAATACCGGTGTATAGTTCTGGAAGACTAACTTTCGTGTATTTATTTCCAAAAAAATACCATAAACAATAATGTGATAATTCTTTAGTAATTATGTCATATTTTATTTCGGAAGAATTATTTGCGTTACCTTTTATTGTCAGCATAATATGATTATTAATGAGGTAATTGTTATTCAAAATTATGCCCTATACTTACTGAATTTCGAACATGTCTGTGTTTTATTTCCAACTTAATACGTCGAATAGTGTGATAATTAGTACAATAATAATGCCATTTATAATTTCCGATGAATTTTTGCGTGAGCTTTTAATTACAGCATAATATGAATTTTAATGTGGTAATTCATATTGAACTTATTCGATACCGGTATTTAATTTCGGATGATTTGCTTGCGTGTGTATTATTTCCAACATAATATGACCAATAAGATCTAATTCTTACAGCAATTGTGCGATATTTAATTTCGGAAATATTATTGTCGTGTGCTTTTATTTCCAGCATTATATGATTATTAATGCGGTAATCCTTGTTTAACTTATGCCATAGCGGTATTTTATTTCGGAAGATTTAGGTGCGTGTCTATTTGCGACGTAATATGTTCAATAATGTGATAATTCAAACAGTAATTACGTGAAATTAAATTTCGAAAGAATTATTTGCGTGTGCATTTATTTCAAGCAAAATTTTCTTATTAATTCGGTAATTCTTATTGATATTATGCCACAACAGTAATGATTTTCGCAAGACTTGCTTGCAAGTGTTTTATTTACATAAAATGCGACGAAAAATTTTGTAACTCTTATAGTAATTATGTAATATTTACTTTTGGAAGAATTATTTTCGTGGTCTTTTATTTAGAGCATTATATGATTATTCCTAATGCGGTAATTATTATTGAAGTTATTCCACACCGGTATTTAATTTCGGAAGCCTTACTCGCGTGTGTTTTATTACCAACATAATACGAAGAATAATGTGATAATTCTTACAGTAATTATGCCATATTTAAGTTCTGAAGAATTATTTGGGTGTGCTTATAAAACCAGCATAATTTAAATATTAATGTGATAATTCTTATTGAGCATATGCCACACCGGTATTTAGTTCTGGAGGACTAAGTTTCGTGTGTTTTATTTCCAACAAAATACGATAAATAATGATGTGATAATTCTTACAGTAATTATGTCATATTTGTTTTCGCAAGAATCATTTGCGTTACAATTTATTTCGAGGATAATATGTTTATTACTGTGGTAATTCTTATTCAACTTATGTCCTACAAGTAGTGAATTTCGAACTTGCCTCTGTTTTATCTCCAACTTAATACGTCGAATAGTATGATAATTAGTACAGCAATTATGCCATGTATAATTACCGATTAATTTGTGGGTGTGCTTTTATTTACAGCATAATATGAATTTTCATGTCGTAATTCTTATTGAACTTATTCGATACCGGTATTTAATTTCGGATGATTTGCTTCCGTGTGTTTTACTTCCAACATAATATGACGAATAAGTTATAATTCTTACAGCAAGTTTGCAATAGTTAATTTCGGAAAAATTATTTTCGTTTGCCTTCATTTCGAGCATAATATGATTATTAATGCGGTAATCCCTATGGTACTTATGGCATATCGGTTTTTACTTTCCGAAGTCTTAGTTGGGTGTGTTTTGTTTCCAACATTATACGACGAGTAATATGATAATTCTTACAGTAATTATGCCATATTTATTTCGGAAAAATTATTTACTTGTGCTTTTTTTTCCAGCATAATATGATTATTATCGCTGTAATCGTTTTTGAACTTATACCATAGCGGTATTTAAATTGGGAAGGCTTAGTTGCGTGTGTTTTATTTCCAACATAATACGACGAATAATGTGATAACTTTTACAGTAATTATGCCATATTTAATATTGGGAGTATTATTTGCAGGAGCTTCTAGGTCTAGGAAAATCTGATCAATAATTTGCTTAACCTTGTAGAACATATAGGCCTATGATTTTTAATATCGAAGTGTAAATTGCGTGTGCTTTTATTTCCAGCATAATATTACTTATAACGTCAACATTGTGTAGAATTTATGCGATTTATGGCACATTTAATTTCCAACATTATAAGACGAATAATGTGATAATTCTTACAGTAATTAGCCATATTTAATTTCGGAAGAATTATTTGCGTGTGCTTTTATTTGAAGCATAATATGAATATTTGTGTGGCAATTCTTATTGAACTTATGCAATACAGGTATTTAATTTCGGATAATTTGCTTCCCTCTGTTTTATATCCAACATAATATGAAGAATAAGATGTAAATCTTACAACAATTATGCAATAATTAATTTCGGAAAAATTATCTTCGTGTACTTTTATTCCGAGCATAATGTGATTATTAATGCGGTAATCCTTATTGAACTTATACCATATCGGTTTTTACTTTCGGAAGTCTTAGTTGCGTGTGTTTTGTTTCCAACATTATACGACGAGTAATATGATAATTCTTACAGTAATTATGCCATATTTATTTTCGGAAAAATTATTTACTTGTGCTTTCTTTTCCAGCATAATATGATTATTATCGCTGTAATCGTTATTGAACTTATATCATAGCGGTATTTAATTTGGGAAGGCTTAGTTTCGTGTGTTTTATTTCCAAAATAATATGACGATTAATGAGATAATTAATAGAGTAAATATGCCCTATTTAATTTCGGAAAAATTACTTGCTTTTGCTTTTATTTCCAGCATAATATGAATATTAATGCGGTAATACTTATTGAACATATGCCATAGCGGTGTGTAATTTCGGAAGACTTAGTTGCGTGTGTTTGATTTCGAACATAATACAACGAATAATGTGATAAATCTTACAGTAATTAAGCCATATTTAATATTGGGAGTACTATTTGCATGACCTTCCATTTCTAGTAAAATCTGATAATTAATCTGCTTATCCTTGTGGAACATTTATGATTTTTAATTTCGAAAGTTTTATTTGCGTTTTCTTTTATTTCCAGCATAATATTACATATAATCTAAAAATCGTACAGAAATTATGCGATATTAAATTTCGTAAGTATTATTTGCTTTTGCTTTTTATTTCCAGCATAATATGAAAAAAATTTCGTAGTTCTTCTTGGTCTACGGTAACAATTAATTTCGGAAGAATTATTTGCGTGTGCCTTTACTTCAAGCACAGTGGTAAACTTTACAGTACATCTGCGACTTTCAATTTCGGGAGAGGTACCTGCGTTCAGTTTCATTTTCATCACTGTGCGATTAAAATTGTAGAAATTCTTATAGAACACATGCGATATTTTCATTTCGGAACTATTATTTACGTGTGCTTCTTTAGCATAAAGGGATGAATAATTTGGAAATATTTACAGAAATAATGACGTATTTAATTCTGAAAAAATTATTTCAGTGTAATTTATTTATAGAATAATATGATTATTAAGGTGGTAATTCTTGTACTTGTGCGATACAGGTATTTAATTTCTGAAAACTTGCTTCCGTGTGTTTCATTTCCAACATAATACGACGATTAATGTTGTAATTCTTATAGTAATTACGCAATATTTAATTTCGGAAGAATTATTTTCGTGGTGTTTTATTTGGAGCATTATATGATTATTAATGGGGTAATTCACATTGAACTCATTCCATAGCTGTATTTAATACGGAAGACTTAGTTGCGTGTTTTTTATTACGAACATAATACGATGAATAATGTGATCAATTTTACAGTATTTATGCCATATTTAATATCTGAAGAATTATTTGGTTGTGCTTATATAACCAGGAAAATTTAATTAATAATGTGATAATTCTTATTGAACATATACCGTAACGATATTTATTTCCGGAAGACTAAGTTTCGTGTGCTTTATTCCCAACAAAATGCTATAAATAATGATGTGTTAATTCTTACAGTAATTATGTGATATTTAATTTCGGAAGAATGATTTGCGTTACCATTTTTTTCCAGCATAATATGATTATTAATGTGGTAATTGTTATTGAACTTATGTCCTATAAGTTGTTAATTTCGACCTTCCTGTGTTTTATTTCCAACTTAATACGTCGAATAGTATGATAATTAGTGCAGTAATTATGGTATTTTTAATTTCCGATTAATTTTTGCGTGTGCTTTTATTTACTGCATAATATGAATTTTCATGTGGATATTCTTATTGAACTTATTGGATACCGGTATTTAATTTCGGATAATTTGCTTCCGTGTGATTCCCTTCCAACATAATATGACGAATAAGTTAGAAATCTTACAGCAATTGTGCAATATTTAATTTCGGGAAAATTATTTTTGTGTGCTTTTATTTCGAGCATAATATGATTAATAATGCGGTAACCCATATTGAACTTATGCCATAGCGGTATTTATTTTCGGAAGACTTAGTTGTGTGTGTTTTATTTCCAACATAATACGACGAATAATGTGATAAATCTTACAGTAATTATGCCATATTTAATTACGAATAAATTATTTGCTTGTGCTTTTATTTTCACCATAATATGATAATTAATGTGGCAACTCTTATTGAGCTTCTGCCATACCGTTTTTTACATTCGGAAGACTTGTTTGCGTGTGTTTGATTTCCAACATAATACGACGAATAATGTGATAACTCTTACAGTATTTAGGCCATATTTAATATTGTGAGAACTCTTTGCTTGAGATTCTAGTTCTAGCAAAATCTGATTAATAATCTGCTTATCCTTGTAGAACTTATATGATTTTTAATATCGAAAGTGTTATTAGCGTGTGCTTTTATTTCAAGCATATTATATAGCATAATATGATTATTAATGTGATAATTGTTATTGAATTTATACCATACCGATATTTAATTTCGGAACACTTATTTGCGTGTGATTTATTTCCATCTTAATACGAAGAATAATGTGATAATTCTTACAGTAATTATGCTATATTTAATTTCTGAAGAATTGTTTTAGGTAGTGCTTCTATAACAACCATAATTTAATTACTAATATGATAATTCTTATTGAACATATGCCATACCGGTACTTAGTCCGGAAGACTAACTTTCGTGTGTTTTATTTTCAACAAAATACGATAAATAGTGATGTGATAATTCTTACATTAATTATATCATATTTAATTTCGGAAGAATTATTTGCGTTGCCTTTTATGTAGGAATTATACTATTATTAATGTGGTAATTCCTATTCAACTTATGCTCTACACGTATTGAATTTCAAATTCGCATGTGTTTTATTTCCAACTTAATAAGCCGAATAGTGTGTAAATTAGTACAGTTATTGTGCCATATTCAATTTCCGACGGTTTTTTGCGTGTGCTTTTATTTACAGCATAATATAAATATTCATGTGTTACCTCTTATTGAAATTATTCGATACCGGTATTTGATTTCGTATGATTTGCTTCCGTGTGATTTATTTCCAACATTATATCCTGAATAAGTCGTAAATCTTAAAACTATTACGCAATATTTAATTTGGGAAAAGTTATTTTCGTGTCCTATTATTTCGAGCATAATATGATAAATAATGCGGTAATCCTTATTGAAATTATGCCATAGCGGTATTTAATTTGGGAATAATTAGTTGCGCGTGTATTATTTCCAAAATAATACGACGATTAATATGATAATTCTTACAGTAATTATGCCATATTTAATTTCGGAATATTTATTTGCGTGTGCTTTTATTTTCAGCATAATATGATAATTAATGTGGCAATTCTTATTGAACGTATGCAATACCGGTATTTAATTTCGGAAGACTTCATTACGTGTGTTTCATTTCCAACATAGTACGACGAAAATTTTGTAATTTTTATAGTAATTATGCAATATTTAATATCGGAAGAATTATTTTCGTGGTCGTTTATTTAGAGCATTATATGATTATTAATGCGGTAATTCTTATTGAACTTATTTCATACCGGTATTTAATTTCGGAAGACTTACTTGCGTGTGTTTTATTACCAACGTTATACGAAGAATAATGTAATAATTCTTATAGCAATTATGCCATATTTAATTTATGAAGAATTATTTGGGTGTGGTTATATAACCAGCATAATTTTATTATGTCGTATTTAATTTCTAAAGAATTAATATCGGAATAATGATTTGCGTTACCTTTTATTTTCAGCATAATATGATTATTAATGTGGTAATTCTTATTCAACTTATGCCCTACAAGTACTGTATTTCGAACTTGGCTGTGTTTTATTTCCAACTTAATACGTCGAATACTATGATAATTAGTACAGTAATCATGCCATTTTTAATTTCTGATGGATTTTTGCGTGTGCTTTTTTTTACAACATAATACGAATTTTCATGTGGAAATTCTTATTGAACTTATTCTATAACGGTATTTAATTTCGATTGATTTGCTTCCGTGTGTTTTACTTTCGACATAATATGACGAATAATTTGTAATACTTATAGCAATTGTGCAATATATAATTTCGGAAAAATTATTTTCGTATAATTTTATTTCGAGCATAATGTGATTATTAATGCGGTAATCCGTATTGAACTTATACCATAGCGGTATTTAATTTCGGAAGACATAGTTGCTTTTTTTTATTTCCAACATAATATGACGAATAATATGATAATTCTTACAGTAATTATGCCATATTTAATTTCGGAAAAATTATTTGCTCGTTCTATTATTTTCACCATAACATGATAATTAATATGGTAATTCTTAATGACCTTATGCCAAACCGGTATTTAATTTCGGTAGACTTGCTCGCGTGATTTTGATTTCCAACATAATACGACGAATAATGTGAGAACTCTTGCAGTAATTAAGCCACATTTAATATTCGGAGTACTATTTGCATGATCTCTTATTTGTAGCAAAGTCTGATTAATAATGTGCTTATGCTTGTAGAACATAAATGATTTTTAATTTCGGAAGTGTTAATTGCGTGTGCTTTTATTTCCAGAATAATATTACTTATAACCTGAAAATTGTATAGTAGTTATGCGATATTAAATTTCGTAAGATTTATTTGCGTGTGCCTTTTCTTTCCAGCATAATATGAAAAAAATGTGGTACTTTTTATTGGTCTAAGGTGATAATTAATTTCGGAAGAATTATTTGCGTGTGCCTTTACTTCCAGCACAGTAGTAATTCTTATAGTACATCTGCGACTTTCAATTTCGGAAGCGTTACCTGCGTTTAGTTTTATTTTGAGCACTGTGTGATTAAAATTGTAGTAATTCTTATAGATCACATGCGCTATATTAATTTCGTAACTATTATTTACGTGTGCTTTTTTCAGCATAAAATGATGAATAATGTGGAATTACTTACAGAAATAATGGCGTATTTAATTCTGGAAAAAATTATTTGTGTGTGCTTTTATTTCTAGCATAATATAATTACTAATGTGGTAATACTTTTTGTACTTGTGTGATCCAGGTATTTAATTTCGGAATACTTATAGCGTGCGTTGTATTTCTATCATAATACGACGAACCATGTGATAATTATTACAGCAATTACGACATATTTAATTTCCGTAAGAGGTATTTGCGTGTTCTTATTTTTGCAGCATTATATGATTATTAATGTGGTAATTCTTATTGAACTTATGCAATACCGGAATTTAATTCGGAAGACTAAATTGCATGTGTTTTATTTCCAACAAAATACGTCCAATAATGTGATAATTCTGTCAGTAATTATGTGAAATTCAATTTCGAAATATTACTTGAGTATGCATTTATTTCTAGGATAATTTGATTATTAATTTGGTAATTATTATTGATATTATGCCACACAAGTATTTATTTTCGCAAGACTTGCTTGCGTGTGTTTTGTTTCCAATATAATACGACGAATAATGATGTAATTCTTAGAATAGACATGCCTCATTTACTTTCGGAAGATTTACTTGCGTGGTCTTTTATTTTCAGCGAAATACAATAATTAATGTGGTAATTCTTATTGAACGTATGCAATACCGGTATTTAATTTCGGAAGACTTCCTTGCGTGTGTTTCATTTCCAACATAATACGACGAATAATGTGATAATTCTTACAGTAATTAAGCCATATTTAATTTCGGAAGAATTATTTGCGTGTGCTTTTATTTCCAGCACAATAAGAATATTTATGTGGCAATTCTTATTGAACTTATGCGATACCGGTATTTAATTTCGAAAAATTTGCTTGCGTGTGTTTCATTACCAACATAATACGACGAATAATGTTGTAATTCTTATAGTAATTATGCAATTTTTAATTTCGGAAAAACTATTTTCGTGGTCTTTTATTTGGAGTATTATATGATTATTAAAGCGGTAATTATTATTGAACTTATTCCATACCGGTATTTAATTTCGGAAGACTTACTTGCGTGTGTTTTATTACGAACATAATACGACGAATACAGTAATTATGCCATATTTAAAATTGGGAGAACTATTTGCATGAGCTTCTATTTTTAGCAAAATATAAGATTAAGAATCTGCTCATTCTTGTAGAACTTGTATGATTTTTAATTTCGAAAGTGTTATTTGCGTGTGCTTTTATTTCCAGCATAGGATAATATTATTAATAACGTGAAAATTGTATAGAAGTTATGCGATATTTAATATCGGAAGAATTATTTGCGTTAGCTTGTATGTCTAGCATAATATGATTATTAATGTGGTAATTGTTATGGAATTTTTGCCATACCGGTATTCAATTTCCTAACACTTATTTGCGTGTAATTTATATCCATCTTAATACGAAGAATATAGTGATTATTCTTACATTAGTTATGGTATATTTAATTCCTGATTATTTATTTGGGTGTTCTTTTATAACCAGAATAATTTAATTACTAATGTGATAATTCTTTTTGAACATATGCCATACCCGTATTTAGTTTCGGAAGACTAACTTTGGTGTGTTTTATTTGCAAGAAAATTGGATGAATAATAATTTGATAATTCTTACATTAATTATGTCACTTTTAATTTCGGAACAATTATTTGCGTTGCCTTTTATATTCAGCATAATATGATTATTAAAGTAGTAATTCTTATTCAAATTTTGCCTTAGCCGTATTGAATTTCGAACTTGCGTGTGTTTTATTTCCAACTTAATAAGTCAAATAGTGTTATAATTAGTACAGTAATGATGCCATTTTTAATTTCCGATGATTTTTTTGCGTGTGCTTTTATTTACAGCATAATATGAATATTCATGTGGTAACTCTTATTGATCTTATTCAATATCGGTATTTAATTTCGGATGATTTGCTTCCGTGTGTTTTATTGCCAACATAATATGACGAATAAATTGTAAATCCTACCAAAATTATGCAATATTTAATTTCGGAAAAATTGTTATCGTGTGCTTTTATTTCGAGCATAATATGATTATTAATGCGGTAATCATTATTGAACTTATGCCATAGCGGTATTTAATTTGGGGAAGACTTAGTTGCGTGTGTTTTATTTCCAACAAAATAAGACGAAGAATATGATAATTTCTACAGTAATTATGCCATATTTAATTACGGAAAAATTACATGCTTATGCTGTTATTTTCACCATAATATGATAATTAATGTGGTAATTCGTATTGAACTTGTGTCATGCCGGTATTTAATTTCGGAAGACTTGCTTGCGTGTGTGTCATTTCCAACATAATATGAAGAATACAGTAATAATGCCATATTCAATATTGGGAGAAATATTTGCATGTGTTTTTATTTCTATCAAAATATATGATTAATAATCTGGTCATTCTTGTAGAACTTGTATGGTTTTTAATTTCGAAACAGTTATTTTCGTGTACTTTTATTTCCAGCATAGTATTATTAATAACGTGAAAATTGTAGAGAAGTTATGCGATATTTAATTTAGTAAGAATTATTTCCGTGAGCTTTTATTTCTAGCAAAATATGATTAATATGAGGTAATTCTTATTGGACTAAGGCGATAATTAATTTCGGAAAAATTATTTGGGTTTACTTTTATTTCAGGCGTTATATAATTAATAATGAGTTAGATCGTATGTAACTAAAGCGTTAATTATTTTCCAAAGAATTATTCGCGTGTGGATTTATGATTAGCATAGTATGATTAATAACGTTGCAAATATTAGAGAATTTATATGACATTTAATTTCGGAATAATTATTTGTTTCCGCCTTTATTTCAAGCAAAATATGTTTAATAACCTAGAATTTTTGCGATAATAAATTTCGGAAGAAATATTTGCGTGTGCCTTTACTTCACGCACAGTGGTAATTCCTATAGAACATCTGGAACTTTCAATTTCGGAAGAGTTGTCTGCGTTTAGTTTTATTTTCAGCATTGTGTGATTAAAATTGTTCAAATTCTTATAGAACACATGCGATATTTTAATTTCGGAACTATTATTTACGTGTGCTTTATTCAGCATAATATGATGAATAATGTGGAATTATTTACAGAAATACTGACGTATTTAATTCCGGGAAAAATTATTTCAGTGTGCTTTTATTTCTAGCATAATATGATAATTAAGGTGGTAATTCTTGTTGTAATTGTGCGATAAAGATAGGCTATTTAATTTCGGAACACTTAATAGCGTGTGTTTTATTTCGAACTTAATACGAAGAACAATGTGATAATTCTTACAGTAATTACAACATACTTAATTTTGTAAGAGTTATTTGCATGTGCTTTTATTTCCAGTATAAAATGATAATTAATGAGGTAATTCTTATTGAAATTATGCTTTACCGATATTTAATTTCGGAAGACCTGCTTGCGTGTGTTTCATTTCCAACATAAAACGACAATTAATGTGACAAATCTTACAGTAATTAAGCCATATTTAATTTCGGAAGAATTATTGTTGTGTGCTTTTTTCTACATCATAATATGAATATTTATGTTGCAATTCTTTTTGAACTTATGCGATACCAATATTTAATTTCGAAACATTTGCTTGCGTGTGTTTCATATCCAACATAATACGACGAATAATGTTGTAATTCTTATAGTAATTATGCAATATTTAATTTCGAATGCATTATTTTCGTGGTCTTTTATTTAGAGCATTATACGATTATTATTATTATCGCTGTAATTCTTATTGTATCTATTACATACCGGTATTTAATTTCGGAAAAATTACTTGCGTGTGTTTTATAACCAACATAAAACGACGAGTAATATGATAATTCTTACAGTACTTACGACATATTTAATTTCCGTAAGAGTTATTTGCGTGTGCGTTTATGTGCAGCATAATGTGTATATTAATGTGGCAATCCTTATTGAACTTATGCAATACCGGAATTTAATTTGGAAAACTGACTTTCATGTGTTTTATTTCCAACATAATACGTCCAATAATGTGATAATTCTTTCAGTAATTATGTGAAATTCGATTTCGAAACAATTATTTGATAGTGCATTTATTTCCAGCATAATATGATTATTAATTTGGTAATTCTTAATGATATTATGCCACAGCAATATTTAATTTCGGAAGACTAACTAGCGTGTCTATTTCAGACGTAATATGACCAATAGTGTGATAATTGTAACAGTAATTATGTGAAATTCTATTTGGAAAATATTATATGCGTGAGCATTTATTTCAAGGAGAATATGTTTATTAATTTGGTAATTATTATTGAATTTATGCCATACCGATATTTAATTTGGAAGGTTTGCTTGCGTGTGTTTTATTTCCAATATAATACTATGAATAATAAGATATTTGATTCAATAATTATGTCAAGCTTAATTTCGAAAGAATTATTATCGTTAGGTTTCATTTCCAGCATAATATGATTATTAATGTGGTAATAGTTATGGGATATAGGCCATAATGGAATTCAATTTCGGAACACTTATTTGCGTGTGATTTATTTCGATCTTAATACGAAGAATAATGTGATAATTCTCACAGTAATTATGCCGTATTGAAGTTCTCAGGAATTATCTGGGTGTGCTTTTATAACCAGCATAATTTAGTTACTAATCTGATAAATCTTATTGAACGTATGAAATATCGGTGTATAGTTCTGGAATACTAACATTCGTGTTTTTTATTTCAAACAAAATACGATAAATAATAATGTGATAATTCTTACAGTAATTATGTCATATTTTATTTTGGAAGAATTGTTTGCGTTACCATTTATTTCCAGCATAATATGATTGTTAAACGTGGTAATTCTTATTCAACTTATGCCCTACACTTACTGAATATCGAAATTGTCTGTGTTTTATTTCCAACTTAATACGTCGAATCATGTGATAATTAGTACACTTATTATGCCATTTTTAATTACCGATTAAATTTTGCGTGTGCTTTTATTTACAGCATAATATGAATTGTTATGTGGTAATTCATATTGAACTAATTCTATACCGGTATTTTATTTCGGATGATTTGCCTGCTTGTGTTTTGTTTGCAACATAATATGACCAATAATTTCTAATTCTTACAGCAATTTTGCGATATTTAATTTCGGAAAAATTATTGTCGTGTGCTTTTATTTCCAGCATAATATGATTATTAATGCGGTAATCCTTATTGAATTTATGCCATAGCGGTTTTTTATTTCGGAAGACTTAGTTGCGTGTGTTTTATTTTCAACATAATACGTCCAATAGTGTGATATTTCTTTCAGTAATTATGTGAAATTCAATTTCGAAAGAATTATTTGTTTGTTAATTTATTCCCAGCATAATATGATTATTAATTTGGTAATTCTTAGTGATATAATGCCATGGCAGTATTTAATTTCGGAAGACTAATTTGCGTGTCTATATCCGACGTAATATGTTCAATAATGTGATAATTTTTGCAGTAGTTATGTGAAATTCAATTTCGAAAGTATTATTTGCGTGTGCATTTCTTTCAAGCAAAATATTCTTATTAGTTCGGTAATTCTTATTGATATTACGCCACACCAGTAATTATTTTCGCAAGACTTGCTTGCGAGTGTCTTATTTCCAATAAAATGCGACGAAAAATGTTGTAATTCTTACAGTAATTATGCAATATTTAATTTCGGAAGAATTATTTTCGTGGTCTTTTATTTAGAGCATTATATGATTATTATTAATGCGGTAATTCTTATTGAACTTATTCCATACCGGTATTTAATTTCGGAAGACTGACTTGCGTGTGTCTTATTACCAACGTAATACGAAGAATAATGTGATAATTCTTATAGCAATTATGCCATATTTAATTTATGAAGAATTATTTGGGTGTGGTTATATAACCAGCATAATTTTATTATTAATGTGATAATTCTTATTGAACATATGCCTTACCGGTATTTAGTTCCGGAACACTAACTCTCGTGTGTTTTATTTCCAACAAAATACGATAAATAATAATGTGATAATTCTTACAATAATTATGTCATATTTAATTTTGGAAGAATGATTTGCGTTCCCTTTTATTACCAGCATAATATGAATATTAATGTAGTAATTCTTATTCAACTCATGCCCTACAAGTGCTGAATTTCGAACTTGCCTGTGTTTTATTTCCAATATAATACGTCGAATAGTATGATAATTAGTACAGCAATTATGCCATTTTTAATTACCGATTAATTTTTGCGTGTGTTTTTATTTACAGCATAATATGTATTTTCATATGGTAATTCTTATAGAATTTATGGGATGCCGGTCTTTAATTTCGGGTGATTTGCTTCCGTGTGTTTTACTTCCAACATTATATGACGTATAAGTTGTAATTGTTACAGCAATTGTGCAATATTTAATTTCGGAAACATTATTTTCTGGTGCTTTTATTTCGAGCATAATATGATCATTAATGCGGTAATCCTTATTGAACTTATGCCATAGCGGTGCTCTTCTTTTAACGTTATATGTTTATTAAATTGATGTGGTAATTGTTATAAAAATTATGAGACAGTTAATTTCATATGAATTAGTTGCGAGTGCTCCCCTATTCACGTTATATGATTAATAATGTCATAATTCTTATGCAGCTATATATGTGCGATATATAATTTCGGAAAAATAATTACGTGTACCATTATTTCCGGCATAATATAATTTACAATATGGTAATTCCTATGTAAGAATCCGATATTTGATTTTGGAAGAATTATTTGCGTGTCCTTTCATTTCCATCATAATAAGATTAATAATGTGTTAATTATCATAGATGTTATGCGATATTTAATTTCGGAAGAATGATATACGTGTGCTTTCGTTTCCAGCATAATATGATTAATAATGTGGTAATTCTGGTAGAACTTATGCGATATTTGTTTTGCGAAGAATTAATTGCGTTTGCTCTTATATCTATCATAATATCATTAATAATGCTGTAATTCTTATAGACATTATGCAATAATATATTTTAGAAGAATTATTTGCATGTGCTTTCATTCCAAGCCTAATACGATGAATAACGTAATAATTCTTATAGAAATTATCAAATATATAATGTCGGAAGAATTACTTCAGTGCGCTTTTATTTTCAGCATAATATCATTATTAAGGTGGTAATTCTTATTGTACTTGTGCGATACACGTATTTAATTTCGGAAGACTAAATAACTTGTGTTTTATTTTTGTAACATAATTGGACGAAAAATTTGATAATTCTTAGAGTAATTAAGACATATTTAATTTCATAAGAATTATATGCGTGTGCTTTTATTTCCAGCATAATACGAATATTAATGTGGCAATTCTAATTGAATTTATGCGATACCTGAATTTAATTCGGAAGACTTACTTGCATGTGTTTTATTTCCAACATAATACGTGCAATAATGTGATATTTCTTTCAGTAATTATGTGAAATTGATTTTTGAAAGAATTATTTGAATGTGCATTTATTTCCAGCATAATATGGTTATAAATTATTAATTCTTATTGATATTATGCTACAGGAGAATATTATTTCGGAAGATTAATTTGCGTGTCTATTTCCGACACAATATATGTTCAATAATGTGATAATTCTTTCAGTAATTGTGTGAAATTCAATTTCGAAAGAATTACTTGAGTGTGCATTTATTTCCAGCAAAATAAGATTAATAATTTGGTAATTCTTATTGATATTATGCCACAGCAGTACTTAATTTCGGAAAACTAATTTGCGTGTCTCTTTCCGACATAATATGTTCAATAATGTGATAATTCTTACAGTAATTATGTGAAATTCAATTTCGAAAGAATTACTTGAATGTGCATTTATTTCAAGCAAAATATGATTATTACTTTGGTAATTCTTATTGATATTATGCCACAACAGTAATAATTTTTGGAAGACTTGCTTGCGTGTGTTTTATTTCAAGTATAATACGACGAATAATGATGTAATTCGTATAGCAAATGTGGCATATTTAATTTCGGAAGAATTATTTACGTGTGCTCTTATTTCTAGCATAATATGACTATTAATGTGAAAATTCTTAATAAATTTATGCCATACCGATTTTTAATTCCTGAAGGTTTACTTGCGTGTGTTTCATTTCTAACATAATGCGTGGATTAATGTGATAATTCTTAAAAAATTATGCCATTTTTAATTTCGGAATATTTATTTGCGTGCACTTTTATTTTTTGCATAATATGATAATTAATGTGGTAATTCCTATTGAACATATGTTTTACCGGTATTTAATTTCGGTTCAATTGCTTGCGTGTGTTAGATTTCCATCACAATACGAGGAATAATGTGATAACTCTTACAGCAATTAGGCCATATTTAATTTCGGAAGAATTATTTGCGTGTGCGTTTACTTCCAGCAAAATATGTATATTAATATGGTAATTCTAATTTAACTTATGCGATACCAGAATTTAATTCGGAACACTTAATAGCATGTGTTTTATTTCCAACATAATACGTACAAATATGTGATAATTCTTTCAGTAATTATGTGAAATTCATTTCGAAAAAATTATTTCAGTGTGCATTTATTTCCAGCATAATATGATTATTAATTTGGTTATTATTTTTGATATTATGCCATATCAGTATTTAATTTCGGAAGTCTAACTTGCGTGACTATTTCCGACATAATATGTTCAATAATGTGATAATTCTTACAGTAATTACGAGAAATTCAATTTCGAAAGAATTCTTATAGAACTTATGCGATATTTAAATTTTTTATAGTAACATTTCAAAATATTTCAATTTTCAGTACATTATTTCCAGCATAATATGATTATTTATGTGGCAATTCTTATTGAACTTATGCGATACCAGTATTTAATTTCGCAAGATTTGCTTGCGTGTGTTTCATTTCCAACATAATACGACGAATAATATTGTAGTTCTTATAGTAATTATGCAATTTTTAATTTCGGAAGAATTATTTTTGTGGTTCTTTATTTAGAGCTATATATGACAATTAATGCGGTAATTAATATTGAACTCATTCCACACCGGTATTTAATTTTGGAAGACTTACTTGCGAGTGTTTTATTACCAACATAATACGACGAATACAGAAATTATGCCATATTTAATATTGGGAGAACTATTTGCATCAGCTTCTATTTGTAGCAAAATATATGGTTAATAATCTGCTCATTCTTGTAGAGCTTGTATGATTTTTAGTTTGGAAAAAGGTATTTGTTTGTGCTTTCATTTCCAGCATAATATTATTAATAACGTGAAAATATATAGAAGTTATGCGATATATAATTTCAGAAGAATTATTTGCGTTAGCTTTTATTTCCAGCATAATTTGTTTATTAATGTGGTAATAGTTATGGGATATATGCAATACTGGTATTTAGTTCCGGAAGACTGACTCTCGTTTTATTTTTAAAAAATACGATAAATGATTGTGTGATAATTCTTACAGTAATTATGTCATATTTAATTTCGGAGGAATTTTTTGAGTTGACTTTTATTTCCAGCATAATATGATTATTAATGTGGCAATTCTTAATCAACTTATGCCGTACCCGTATTGAATTTCGAAATTGCGTGTGGTTTATTTCCAACTTAATAAGTCGACTGGTGTGATAATTAATACAGTAATTATTCCATTTTTAATTTCCGATGATATTTTGCGTGTGGTTTTATTTACAGCATAATATGAATATTCATGTGGTAACTCTTATTGAACTTATTCGATACCTGTATTAATTTCGTATGATTTGCTTCCGTGTGCTGTATTTCCAACATAATATGACAAATAAGTTGTAAATCTTACAACAATTATGGAATAATTAACTTCCGAAAAATTATTTTCTTGTGCTTTTATTTCGAGCATAATGTGATTAATAATGCGGTAATCCTTATTGAACTTATGCCATAGCGGTATTTAATTTGGGAA
This sequence comes from Periplaneta americana, assembly GCF_040183065.1. Classification (NCBI taxonomy): domain Eukaryota; kingdom Metazoa; phylum Arthropoda; class Insecta; order Blattodea; family Blattidae; genus Periplaneta; species Periplaneta americana. Next base: position 108,487,755 of record NC_091122.1, on the reverse strand, counting down.
GACTTAGTTGCATGTATTTTATTTCCAACATAATACTGCGAATAATATGATAATTCTTACAGTAATTATGCCATATTTAATTTCGGAAAAATTATTTGCTTGTACTGTTATTTTCACCATAATATGGTAATTAATGTGGTGATTCTTATTGAACTTATGCCATACCTGTATTTATTTTCGCAAGACTTGCTTGCGTGTTTTATTTACAATATAATACGACGAATAATGATGTAATTCTTACACTAATTATGGCATATTTAATTTCGGAAGAATTATTTTTGTTGTCTTTTATTTTGAGCATTATATGATAATTAATGCGGTAATTAATATTGAACTTATTCCATACCGGTATTTAATTTCGGAAGATTTGCTTGCGTGTGTTTCATTTCCAACATAATACGTCGAATAATGTGATAATTCTTACAGTAATTAAGCCGTATTTAATTTCGGAAGAATTATATATGTGTGCTTTTATTTGCAGCATAATACGAATATTAATGTGGCAATTCTTATTGAACTCATGTCATACCGGTGTTTAATTTCGTAAGACGTACTTGCGTGTGTTTTTCTTCAAACATAATACGACGAATTATATGATAATGGTTACAGTAATTATTTCATATTTCATTTCGGAAAAATTATTTCCGTTAGCTTTTTTTCCAATATAATATGACTATTAATGTGGTAATTGTTATGGGATATATACCATACTGGTATTCATTATCGGAACACATATTTGCGTGTGATTTATTTCCATCTTAATACGAAGAATGATGTGATAATTCTTCCAGTATTTATGCCATATTGAAGTTCTGAAGAATTATTTGGGTGTGCTTTTATAACCAGAATAATTTACTTACTAATGTGATAAATCTTGTTGAACATATGAAATACCGGTATTTAGTTCCGGAAGACTAACTTTAGTGTGTTTTATTTCCAACAAAATACGATAAATAATAATGTGATAATTGTTACAGTAATTATGTCATATTTTATTTCGATAGAATTATTTGCTTTACCTTTCATTTCTAGCATAATATGATAATTACTGTTGTAATTCTTATTCAATTTATGCCCTACCCTTACTGAATTTCGAACTTGCCTCTGCTTTATTTCCAACTTAATACGTCGAATAGTGTCGTAATTCATATTGAACTTATTCGATACCGTTATTTAATTTCGGATGACTTGCTTCCGTGTGTTTTATTTCCAAGATAATATCGCTCATTTGCGATAAGAGAGGCACAACTCAAAATTTTTCATTTTTGAGATTCTTACAAAAATTAGCTCCAAAAGTAGTATATCTTTATCGTGAATAACGACAAATACGTGATTACATTATTTTTCCCCCAGATGGCAGATGTGTCTTTATTAAATTGTTTTTTAATCTAACAAAATCATTACAAGAACAAAGATTTAATTTTAGTTGTTAAGAAGCATTCAAACTGAAACCTTTAAATCTTTTCGCGAAGAGTGACAGAATTTGGGTTGCGTCTTTTCATTGGATATTTTTTTTCAGCGGCAAGGAACTATTCTGCGTTGTGTCATTATTTTAGATAAGTAACAAATACTTATTTAACTTCCCTTATCATCAATAAGCTTACATTTAATATTGTGACAGTATTAAAACTATTTTAATTTAATAGTTATTTAATGTTATGTCCGTCTATTTGAAAAGTATACTAATGTTTTACCTTTATTTTTTAATAGGGTTCGTAATTTTTTGCACGGAAATGAGTCAATTACGCTCCTATCTAATTCTAAAGCTGTCAAAACAAACGTTTTTAGAAAATGATGTCTGGCAGCCGATTACTCAAACACAACTCGAAGGTTTGTTCAATAATATACCGCAAATTTTATCAAGATGAATAGTATTAATGCCTTGATTAAAAATTTAAAAGAAATAACAGTGTCCCTGTAAATGAAATAAGTTTAAAATATGTAACATGAATAATGATCTGCCCTGTTATTTGCAGAAAGTAAGCAGGCTAGTGTAAATGATGGTGATGCAGATTCTAAATAGAATGTTTTTAATTTAACGTTTTTGACTTGAAAAGAACTGATGTCACCTCTTTCATTTGGCAAGTGGGAGAAGCAGAAAGAGGTGTCAATGAAATAGTGTACTTAACTTCTTGGAAGAAAAATAAAAAATGTCGGCTGAAGACATAGACATTATTTTCTATACTGGTCATTGATCATTGATCATTACTGAGGACTTCTGTTCTAAGGTTCATGATTCAACTGTACATGTTCACTGTATCCAAATTCCCAAATCTGAAATCCATTATCCATAAATTCTTGATAACTGGACACTCTCAGGACGAAGATGATAGTGCCCTTTTGAATGATCGAGAGCGAAGTAAAATTCGTGTCCACATCATTTCGTCTCTATTGTTAAAGCTGCAAAGAAAACAGGACGGACATACAAGACCAAGGAAATATCCCATAAGGTCTTTTTCAATATCAAGCATCTAGGAACAAATTACAAGAACGCAAATTACTTCAGGAACACAAGGAACATCAACGAAGTAAAGGTATTGACAGTGCATCAAAGTCATCCACTATCATTTTTCTACAAAACATTCCATTTCGACGAAGAATTTCAAGTGCAACTAAAAAAAATGTTCTTTAAGAAGTAAAACCAAAACCGACACTCCAGAATTGCCACAAGTTTATAATGAAAAAATAGGTATAAGTGAGAGGAAAAAGGCAGATTCACTAGATCAGATTAAACCGAATCACATTCCAAGCTTCTATAAAGAATTCTTTGAACCTCTGAAAGTGTAGAGAGGTGTTCTGAACTGTATTGAAAGTGTTGTGTTGTAGTTTATGTTTACTGGGCAATTTATTTCTAAAATAATTTTGTGTAAAGAATTTCAGATTTTGTATAATGCTTCCTCAATCTAGATTGTTGCTATTATATTATTTTTTCTAACATAATTCATAGTCATTCAATTATACGGCTAATTATAATGTATAATTTTTATAAATAGTTATTACATTCGTTTATCAATACAACAACATCTTTGCTAAATTTAAATTTATTAATGAATGTCACAGAGCTTCCTTATAATATTATTGTGTAATGACATGTCAATAAATTATTCCATTGCATTACATTATCGAAAAATTACTTTTATACAAACATAATAATTGTGCAGTTATTGTACAATTGCAATAATTGTACAATTATTGTAAATATTTTCACTGTCATAACTAAAAACAGACATATATTTATTAAAAAGAAAGAACGACACAACTTAAAATAATTCCTGAAATTATTGGAATTAAATAATAATTATGGTACTATACGGTACAACACTAGATATATAATTCATGTGCAAAATTTAATTACGTTTGGAAAAAGCATGTGACTACAATTTGATTTTTAAGAATATGAAAATTTTAAAATGCTTCTCCTGTAAAATTAACACTTTTTAAGGTATGTTACTCTTATTGCAAATGAGCGATATGACCATTAAGATCTAATTCTTACAGCATTTGTGCGCTATTTAAATTCGGAAAAATTATTTTCGTGTGCTTTTATTTCCAGCATAATATGATTATTAATGCGGTAATCCTTATTGAACTTATGCCAGAGCGGTATTTTATTTCGGAAGACTTAGTTGCGTGTGTTTTATTTCCCACATAATAAGTCCAATAAAGTGATATTTCTTTCAGTAATTATGCGAAATTCAATTTCGAAAGAATTATTTTTGTGTGCATTTATTTCAAGCCAAATATGCTGATTAATTCGGTAATTCTTATTGATATTATGCCACACCTGTATTTATTTTCGGAAGTCTTGCTGCGAGTCTTTTATTTCCAATATAATGCGACGAATAATATTGTAATTCTTAAAGTAATTATGCAATATTTAATTTCGGAAGAATTATTTTCGTGGTCTTTTATTTACAACATTATATGATTATTATTAATGCGGTAATTCTTATTGAACTTATTCCATACCGGCATTTAATTTCGGAAGACTTACTTGCGAGTCTTTTATTACCAACATAACACGAAGCATAATGTGATAATTCTTACAGTAATTATGCCATATTTAATTTCTGAAAAATTATTTGGGTGTGCTTATATAACCAGCATAATTCTTATTCAACATATGCCATACCGGTATTTAGTTCCGGAAAACTAAGTCCCCTGCGTTTTATTTCCAACAAAAAACGATAAATAATAATGTGATAATTCTTACAGTAATTATGTCATATTTTCTTTCGGAATAATGATTTGCGTTCCCTTTTATTTCAAGCATACTATGATTATTAATGTTGTAATACTTATTCAATTTATGCTCTACAAGTAGTGAATTTCAAACTTGCCTGTGTTTTATTTCTAAATTAATACGTCGAATAGTATGATAATTAGTACAGCAATTATGCCATTTTTAATTTCCGATGAATTTTTGCGTGCGATTTTTATTTACAGCATAATATGAAGTTTCATGTGGTAATTCTTATTGAATTTATTTGATACCGGTATTTAATTTCGGATGATTTGCTTCCGTGTGTTCTACTTCCAACTTAATATGACGTATAAGTTGTAATTCTTACAGCAATTGTGCAATAATTAATTTCGGAAAAATTATTTCCTTGTGCTTTTATTTCGACCATAATATGATTATTAATGTGGTAATCCTTATTGAACTTATGCCATAGCGGTATTTACTTTCGGAAGACTTAGTTGCATGTGTTTTATTTCCAATATAATACGACGAATAATATGACAATTCTTACAGTAATTATGCCATATTTAATTTCGGAAAAATTATTTGCTTGTGCTTTTATTTTCACCATAATATGATAATTAATATGGCAATTCTCATTGAACTTATGCCAAACCGGTATTTAATTCGGAAAACTTGCTTGCTTGTGTTTGATTTCCAACATAATACGACGAATAATATGATAACTCTTACAGTAATTAAGCCATATTTAATACTGGGAGTACTATTTGCATGAGCTTCTATTTCTAGCAAAATCTCATTAATAATCTGCTTATCCTTGTAGAACATATATGATCTTTAATTTCGAAAGTGTTATTTGCGTGTGCTTTTATTTCCAGCATAATGTTGCTTATATCCTGAAAATTGTATAGAATTTAATGTTCGTAAGAATTATTTGCGTGAGCTTTTTATTTCCAGCACATTATGAAAAAAATGTGGTAGTTCTTATCGGTCTACGGCTACAATTAATTTCGGAGGAATTATTTGCGTGTGCCTTTACTTCAAGCGCAGTGGTAATTCTTACAGTACATCTGCGACTTTCAATTTCGGAAGAGTTACCTGCGTTTAGTTTTCTTTTCAGCATTGTTTGATTCAAATTGTAGAAATTCTTATAGAACATATGCGATATTTTGATTTCGGATCTATTATTTATGTGTGCTTTTTTCAGCATAATATGATGAATAATGTGGAATTACTTACAGATATAATGACGTATTTAATTCCGGAAAAATATTTGAGTGTTCTTTTATTTCTAGCATAATATGATTATTAAGGTGGTAATTCTTGTTGTACTTGTGCGATACAGGCATTTAATTTCGGAACACTTAATAGCGTGTGTTTTATTTCTAACACAATACGACGAACAATGTGATAATTACTACAGTACTCACGACATATTTAATTTCCGTGAGTTTTATTTGCGTGTGCTTTTAATTGCAGCAAATTATGAATATTAATGTGGTAATTCTTATTGAACTTATGGATACCGGAATTTAATTCGGAAGACTATATTGAATGTGTTTTATTTCGAACATAATACGTCCAATAATGTGATAATTCTGTCAGTAATTATGTGAAATTCATTTTCGAAAGAATTATTTGAGTATGTATATAAATCCAGCATAATATGATTATTAATTTGGTAATTCTTATTGATATTATGCCATAGCAGTATCTAATTTCGGTGGACTAAATTGCGTGTCTATTTCCGACGTAATATGTTAAAAAATGTGATAATTCTTACAGTAATGATGTGAAATTCAATTTCGAAAGAATTATTTGCATGTGCATTTATTTCAAGCAAAATATGACTATTAATTCGGTAATTCTTATTCATATTATGCCAAACCAGTATTTATTTTCGCAAGACTTGTTTGCGTGTGTTTTATTTCCAATATAAAACGACGAATAATGATGTAATTCTTACAGTAATTGTGGCATAAATAATTTCGGAAAAATTATTTACGTGTGCTTTTATTTCTAGTATATTATGGTTATTAATTTGATAATTGTTATTGAAGTTATGCCATACCGATATTTAATTTCGGAAGACTTACTTGCGTGTGTTTTATTTCCAACATAATGCGACGAATAATGCGACAATTCTTACAGTAATTATGCCACATTTAATTTCGGAAGTTTTATTTGCGTGTCCTTTTATTTTCAGCATAATATGATAATTAATTTGGTAATTCTAATTGAAAGTATGCAATACCGGTATTTAATTTCGGAAGACTTGCTTGCGTGTGTTTCATTTCCAACATAATACGACGAATAATGTGACAATTCTTACAGTACTTAAGCCATATTTAATTTCGGAAGAATTATTTGCGTTAGCTTTTATTTCCAGCATAATTTGATCATTAATGTGGTAAATGTTATATAATTTATGCTATATCGGTATTCAATTTCGTAACACTTATTTGCGTGTGATTTATTTCCATCTTAATACGAAGAATAATGTGATATTTCTTACAGTAATTATGCTATATTTAATTTCTGAAGAATTGTTTTAGGTAGTGCTTCTATAACCACCATAATTTAATTATTAATGTGATAATTCTTATTGAACATATGCCATACCGGTATTTAGTTCCGGAAGACTAACTTTCGTGTGTTTTATTTCCAACAAAATACGATAAATAGTGATGTGATAATTCTTACATTAATTATATCATATTTAATTTCGGAAGAATTATTTGCGTTGCCTTTTATGTAGGAATTATATTATTATTAATGTGGTAATTCTTATTCAAATTATGTCGTACACGTATTGAATTTCAAACTCGCGTGTGTTTTATTTCCAACTTAATAAGCCGAATAGTGTGTAATTTAGTACAGTTATTGTGCCATATTCAATTTCCGACTGTTTTTTGCGTGTGCTTTTATTTACAGCATAATATTAATATTCATGTGTTACCTCTTATTGAACTTATTCGATACCGATATTTGATTTCGTATGATTTGCTTCCGTGTGATTTATTTCCAACATTATATGCTGAATAAATCGTAAATCTTAAAACTATTACGCAATATTTAATTTGGGAAAAGTTATTTTCGTGTCCTATTATTTCGAGCATAATGTGATAATTAATGCGGTAATCCTTATTGAAATTATGCCATAGCGGTATTTAATTTGGGAATAATTAGTTGCGCGTGTATTATTTCCAACATAATACGACGATTAATATGATAATTCTTACAGTAATTATGCCATATTTCATTTCGGAATATTTATTTGCGCGTGCTTTTATTTTCAGCATAATATGATAATTAATGTGGCAATTCTTATTGAACGTATGCAATACCGGTATTTAATTTCGGAAGACTTCATTACGTGTGTTTCATTTCCAACATAATACGACGAAAATTTTGTAATTTTTATAGTAATTATGCAATATTTAATTTCGGAAGAATTATTTTCGTGGTCGTTTATTTAGAGCATTGTATGATTATTAATGCGGTAATTCTTATTGAACTTATTTCATACCGGTATTTAATTTCGGAAGACTTACTTGCGTGTGTTTTATTACCAACATTATACGAAGAATAATGTAATAATCCTTACAGTAATTGTGTCGTATTTAATTTCTAAAGAATTAATATCGGAATAATGATTTGCGTTACCTTTTATTTTCAGCATAATATGATTATTAATGTGGTAATTCTTATTCAACTTATGCCCTACAAGTACTGTATTTCGAACTTGGCTGTGTTTTATTTCCAACTTAATACGTCGAATACTATGATAATTAGTACAGTAATCATGCCATTTTTAATTTCTGATGGATTTTTTCGTGTGCTTTTTTTTACACCATAATATGAATTTCCATGTGGAAATTCTTATTGAACTTATTCTATAACGGTATTTAATTTCGATTGATTTCCTTCCGTGTGTTTTACTTTTGACATAATATGACGAATAAGTTGTAATACTTATAGCAATTGTACAATATTTAATTTCGGAAAAATTATTTTCGTATAATTTTATTTCGAGCATAATGTGATTATTAATGCGGTAATCCGTACGGAACTTATACCATAGCGGTATTTAATTTTGGGAGACATAGTTGCTTTTTTTTATTTCCAACATAATACGACGAATAATATGATAATTCTTACAGTAATTATGCCATATTTAATTTCGGAAAAGTTATTTGCTCGTGCTTTTATTTTCACCATAACATGATAATTAATATGGTAATTCTTAATGACCTTATGCCAAACCGGTATTTAATTACGGTAGACTTGCTCGCGTGATTTTGATTTCCAACATAATACGACGAATAATGTGAGAACTCTTGCAGTAATTAAGCCACATTTAATATTGGGAGTACTATTTGCATGATCTCTTATTTGTAGCAAAGTCTGATTAATAATGTGCTTATCCTTGTAGAACATAAATGATTTTTAATTTCGAAAGTGTTAATTGCGTGTGCTTTTATTTCCAGAATAATATTACTTATAACCTGAAAATTGTAGAGCAGTTATGCGATATTAAATTTCGTAAGAATTATTTGCGTGTGCCTTTTATTTCCAGCATAATATGAAAAAAATGTGGTACTTTTTATTGGTCTAAGGTGATAATTAATTTCGGAAGAATTATTTGCGTGTGCCTTTACTTCCAGCACAGTACTAATTTTTATAGTACATCTGCGACTTTCAATTTCGGAAGCGTTACCTGCGTTTAGTTTTATTTTGAGCAGTGTGTGAGATTAAAATTGTAGTAATTCTTATAGATCACATACGATATTTTAATTTCGGAACTATTATATACGTGTGCTTTTTTCAGCATAATATGATGAATAATGTGGAATTATTTACAGAAATTATGACGTATTTAATTCTGGAAAAAATTATTTGTGTGTGCTTTTACTTCTAGCATAATATGATCACTAATGTGGTAAAACTTTTTGTACTTGTGTGATCCAGGTATTTAATTTCGGAATACTTATAGCGTGTGTTGTATTTCTATCATAATACGACGTACCATGTGATAATTATTACAGTAATTACGACATATGTAATTTCCGTAAGAGGTATTTGCGTGTTCTTATTTTTGCAGCATTATATGATTATTAATGTGGTAATTCTTAGTGAACTTATGCGATACCGGAATTTAATTCGGAAGACTAACTTGCATGTGTTTTATTTCCAACAAAATACGTCCAATAATGTGATAATTCTGTCAGTAATTATGTGAAATTCAATTTCGAAATATTACTTGAGTATGCATTTATTTCTAGCATAATTTGATTATTAATTTGGTAATTCTTATTGATATTATGCCACACAAGTATTTATTTTCGCAAGACTTGCTTGCGTGGGTTTTGTTTCCAATATAATACGACGAATAATGATGTAATTCTTAGAATAGTCATGCCTCATTTACTTTCGGAAGATTTACTTGCGTGGTCTTTTATTTTCAGCAAAATACAATAATTAATGTGGTAATTCTTATTGAACGTATGCAATACCGGTATTTAATTTCGGAAGACTTCCTTACGTGTGTTTCATTTCCAACATAATCCGACGAATAATGTGATAATTCTTACAGTAATTAAGCCATATTTAATTTCGGAAAAATTATTTGCGTGTGCTTTTATTTCCAGCATAATATGAAAATTTATGGGGCAATTCTTATTGAACTTATGCGATACCGGTATTTAATTTCGAAAAATTTGCTTGCGTGTGTTTCATTTCCAACATAATACGACGAATAATGTTGTAATTCTTATAGTAATTATGCAAATTTTAATTTCGGAAAAAAATTATTTTCGTGGTCTTTTATTTGGAGCATTATATGATTATTAATGCGGTAATTATTATTGAACTTATTCCATACCGGTACTTAATTTCGGAAGAATTACTTGCGTGTTTATTATTACCAACAAAATATGACGAATACAGTAAATATGCCATATTTAAAATTGGGAGAACTATTTGCATGAGCTTCTATTTTTAGCAAAATATCAGTTTAAGAATCTGCTCATTCTTGTAGAACTTGTATGATTTTTAATTTCGAAAGTGTTATTTGCGTGTGCTTTTATTTCCAGCATAGGATAATATTATTAATAACGTGAAAATTGTATAGAAGTTATGCGATATTTAATTTCGGAAGAATTATTTGCGTTAGCTTGTATGTCTAGCATAATATGATTATTAATGTGGTAATTGTTATGGAATTTTTGCCATACCGGTATTCAATTTCCTAACACTTATTTGCGTGTAATTTATTTCCATCTTAATACGAAGAATATAGTGGTTATTCTTACATTAGTTATGCTATATTTAATTCCTGATTATTTATTTGGGTGTTCTTTTATAACCAGAATAATTTAATTACTAATGTGATAATTCTTTTTGAACATATGCCATACCGGTATTTAGTTTCGGAAGACTAACTTTGGTGTGTTTTATTTGCAAGAAAATTGGATGAATAATAATTTGATAATTCTTACATTAATTATGTCACTTTTAATTTCGGAACAATTATTTGCGTTACCTTTTATATTCAGCATAATATGATTATTAATGTGGTAATTCTTATTCAAATTATGCCTTAGCCGTATTGAATTTTGAACTTGCGTGTGTTTTATTTCCAACTTAATAAGTTAAATAGTGTTATAATTAGTACAGTAATGATGCCATTTTTAATTTCCGATGATTTTTTTGCGTGTGTTTTTATTTACAGCATAATATGAGTATTCATGTGGTAACTCTTATTGATCTTATTCAATACCGGTATTTAATTTCGGATGATTTGCTTCCGTGTGTTTTATTTCCAACATAGTAAGACGAATAAATTGTAAATCCTACCAAAATTATGCAATATTTAATTTCGGAAAAATTGTTATCGTGTGCTTTTATTTCGAGCATAATATGATTATTAATGCGGTAATCATTATTGAACTTATGCCATAGCGGTATATAATTTGGGGAAGACTTAGTTGCGTGTGTTTTATTTCCAACAAAATACGACGAATAATATGATAAATTCTACAGTAATTATGCCATATTTAATTACGGAAAAATTACATGCTTATGCTGTTTTTTCACCATAATATGATAATTAATGTGGTAATTCGTATTGAACTTGTGTCATGCCGGTATTTAATTTCGGAAGACTTGCTTGCGTGTGTCTCATTTCCAACATAATATGAAGAATACAGTAATAATACCATATTCAATATTGGGAGAAATATTTGCATGTGTTTTTATTTCTAGCAAAATATATTATTAATAATCTGGTCATTCTTGTAGAACTTGTATGGTTTTTAATTTCGAAACAGTTATTTTCGTGTGCTTTTATTTCCAGCATAGTATTATTAATAACGTGAAAATTGTAGAGAAGTATTGCGATATTTAATTTCGTAAGAATTATTTCCGTGAGCTTTTATTTCCAGCAAAATGTGATTAATATGAGGTAATTCTTATTGGACTAAGGCGATAATTAATTTCGGAAAAATTATTTGGGTTTACTTTTATTTCAGGCGTTATATAATTAATAATGAGTTAGATCGTATGTAACTAAAACGTTAATTAATTTCGAAAGAATTATTCGCGTGTGGATTTATGACTAGCATATTATGATTAATAACGTTGCAAATATTAGACAATTTATATGACATTTAATTTCGGAATAATTATTTGTTTCCGCCTTTATTTCAAGCAAAATATGTTTATTAACCTGGTAATTTTTATAGAATTTTTGCGATAATAAATTTCGGAATGAATTATTTGCGTGTGCCTTTACTTCACGCACAGTGGTAATTCCTATAGAATATCTGGGACTTTCAATTTCGGAAGAGTTGCCTACGTTTAGTTTTATTTTCAGCATTGTGTGATTAAAATTGTTCAAATTCTTATAGAACACATGCGATATTTTAATTTCGGAACTATTATTTACGTGTGCTTTATTCAGCATAATATGATGAATAATGTGGAATTATTTACAGAAATACTGACGTATTTAATTCCGGGAAAAATTATTTCAGTGTGCTTTTATTTCTAGCATAATATGATAATTAAGGTGGTAATTCTTGTTGTACTTGTGCGATAAAGATAGGCTATTTAATTTCGGAACACTTAATAGCGTGTGTTTTATTTCGAACTTAATACGAAGAACAATGTGATAATTCTTACAGTAATTACAACATACTTAATTTCGTAAGAGTTATTAGCATGTGCTTTTATTTCCAGCATAATGTGATAATTAATGAGGTAATTCTTATTGAAATTATGCTGTACCGGTATTTAATTTCGGAAGACCTGCTTGCGTGTGTTTCATTTCCAACATAAAACGACAAGTAATGTGGCAAATCTTACAGTAATTAAGCCTTATTTAATTTCGGAAGAATTATTGGTGTGTGCTTTTATCTCCATCATAATATGAATATTTATGTTGCAATTCTTTTTGAACTTATGCGATACCAATATTTAATTTCTAAACATTTGCTTGCGTGTGTTTCATTTCCAACATAATACGACGAATAATGTTGTAATTCTTATAGTAATTATGCAATCTTTAATTTCGGAAGCATTATTTTCGTGGCCTATTATTTAGAGCATTATACGATATTATTATTATCGCTGTAATTCTTATTGTACTTATTCCATACCGGTATTTAATTTCGGAAAACTTACTTGCGTGTGTTTTATAACCAACATAATACGACGAGTAATATGATAATTCTTACAGTACTTACGACATATTTAATTTCCGTAAGAGTTATTTGCGTGTGCGTTTATGTGCAGCATAATGTGTATATTAATGTGGTAATCCTTATTGAAATTATGCAATACCGGAATTTAATTTGGAAAACTGACTTGCATGTGTTTTATTTCCAACATAATACGTCCAATAATGTGATAATTCTTTCAGTAATTATGTGAAATTCGATTTCGAAACAATTATTTGATTATGCATTTATTTCCAGCATAATATGATTATTAATTTGGTAATTCTTAATGATATTATGCCACAGCAATATTTAATTTCGGAAGACTAACTAGCGTGTCTATTTCAGACGTAATATGACCAATAGTGTGATAATTGTAACAGTAATTATGTGAAATTCAATTTGGAAAATATTATATGCGTGAGCATTTATTTCAAGGAAAATATGATTATTAATTTGGTAATTATTATTGAATTTAAGCCAAACCGATATTTAATTTTGGAAGATTTGCTTGCGTGTGTTTTATTTCCAATATAATATACGAATAATATCATATTTGATTCAGTAATTATGTCACGCTTAATTTCGAAAAAATTATTAACGTTAGGTTTTATTTCCAGCATAATATGATTATTAATGTGGTAATAGTTATGGGATATATGCCATAATGGAATTCAATTTCGGAACACTTATTTGCGTGTGATTTATTTCGATCTTAATACGAAGAATAATGTGATAATTCTCACAGTAATTATGCCGTATTGAAGTTCTCAGGAATTATCTGGGTGTGCTTTTATAACCAGCATAATTTAGTTACTAATCTGATAAATCTTATTGAACGTATGAAATATCGGTGTATAGTTCTGGAATACTAACATTCGTGCTTTTTATTTCCAACAAAATACGATAAATAATAATGTGATAATTCTTACAGTAATTATGTCATATTTTATTTCGGAAGAATTGTTTGCGTTACCATTTATTTCCAGCATAATATGATGGTTAATGTGGTAATTCTTATTCAACTTATGCCCTACACTTAATGAATATCGAAATTGTCTGTGTTTTATTTCCAACTTAATACGTCGAATCATGTGATAATTAGTACACTTATTATGCCATTTTTAATTACCGATTAAATTTTGCGTGTGCTTTTATTTACAGCATAATATGAATATTTATGTGGTAATTCATACTGAACTTATTCTATAACGGTATTTAATTTCGGATGATTTGCTTGCTTGTGTTTTATTTGCAACATAATATGACCAACAATTTCTAATTCTTACAGCAATTGTGCGATATTTAATTTCGGAAAAATTATTGTCGTGTGCTTTTATTTCCAGCATAATATGATTATTAATGCGGTAATCCTTATTGAATTTATGCCATAGCGGTTTTTTATTTCGGAAGACTTATTTGCGTGTGTTTTATTTCCAACATAATACGTACAATAGTGTGATATTTCTTTCAGTAATTATGTGAAATTCAATTTCGAAAGAATTATTTGTTTGTTAATTTATTTCCAGCATAATATGATTATTAATTTGGTAATTCTTAGTGATATAATGCCATGGCAGTATTTAATTTCGGAAGACTAATTTGCGTGTCTATATCCGACGTAATATGTTCAATAATGTGATAATTTTTACAGTAGTTATGTGAAATTAAATTTCGAAAGTATTATTTGCGTGTGCATTTCTTTCAAGAAAAATATTCTTATTAGTTCGGTATTTCTTATTGATATTATGCCACACCAGTAATTATTTTCGCAAGACTTGCTTGCGAGTGTCTTATTTCCAATAAAATGCGACGAAAAATGTTGTAATTCTTACAGTTATTATGCAATATTTAATTTCGGAAGAATTATTTTCGTGGTCTTTTATTTAGAGCATTATATGATTATTATTAATGCGGTAATTCTTATTGAACTTATTCCATAGCTGTATTTAATTTCGGAAGACTGACTTGCGTGTGTCTTATTACCAACGTAATACGAAGAATAATGTGATAATTCTTATAGTAATTATGCCATATTTAATTTATGAAGAATTATTTGGGTGTGGTTATATAACCAGCATAAATTTATTATTAATGTGATAATTCTTTTTGAACATATGCCATACCGGTATTTAGTTCCGGAACACTAACTCTCGTGTGTTTTATTTCCAACAAAATACGATAAATAATAATGTGATAATTCTTACAATAATTATGTCATATTTAATTTTAGAAGAATGATTTGCGTTCCCTTTTATTACCAGCATAATATGAATATTAATGTGGTAATTCTTATTCAACTCATGCCCTACAAGTGCTGAATTTCGAACTTGCCTGTGTTTTATTTCCAATATAATACGTCGAATAGTATGATAATTAGTACAGCAATTATGCCATTTTTTATTACCGATTAATTTTTGCGTGTGTTTTTATTTACAGTATAATATGAATTTTCATATGGTAATTCTTATTGAAATTATTCGATGCCGGTCTTTAATTTCGGATGATTTGCTTCCGTGTGTTTTACTTCCAACATTATATGACGTATAAGTTGAAATTGTTACAGCAATTGTGCAATATTTAATTTCGGAAACATTATTTTCTGGTACTTATATTTCTAGCATAATATGATCATTAATGCGGTAATCCTTATTGAACTTATGCCACAGCGGTATTTAATTTCTGAAGCCTTAGTTGCGTGTCTTTTATTTCCAACATAATACGACGAATAATATGATAAATCTTATAGTAATTATGCCATATATAATTTCGGAAAAATTATTTCCTTGTGCTGTTATTTTCACCATAATATGATAATTAATGTGCTAATTCTTATTGAACTTATGCCATACCGGTATTTAATTTCGGAAGACTTGCTTGCGTGTGCTTCATTTCCAACATAATAGACGAATAATGTGATAACTCTTACAGTAATTAAGCCATATTTATTATTGGGAGTGCTATTGGCTTGAGATTCTAGTTGTAGCAAAATCTGATTAATAATCTGCTTATCCTTACAGAACATATATGATTTTTAATATCGAAAGTGTTATTTGCGTGTGCTTTTATTTCCTGCATAATATTACTTATAACCTGAAAATTGTATAGAATTTATGCGATTTTATTTTTCGTAAGAATTATTTGAGTGTGAATTGATTTCAAGCAAAATATGATTATTGATATTATGCCACACCAGTATTTATTTTCGGAAGACTTGCTTGCGTGTGATTTATTTCCAATATAATACGACGAATAATGATGTAATTCTTACAGTAATTATGACATATTTAATTTCGGAAGTATTATTTACGTGTGCTTTTATTTCCAGCATAATATAATTATTACTGTGATAATTGTTACTGAATTTATGCATACCGATATTTAATTTCGGAAGACTTACTTGCGTGTGTTTTATTTCCAAGATAATGCAAAGAGTAATATGATAATTATTGCAGTAGGCATGCCATATTTAATTTCGGAAGTTTTATTTGCGTGTGCTTTTATTTTCAGCAAAATATGATATTTAATGTGGTAATTCTTATTGAACCTATGCAATACCAGTATTGAATTTCGAAAGGCATGCTTGCGTGTGTTTCATTACCAACATAATACGACGAAGAATGTGATAATTCTTATAGTAATTAAGCCATATTTAATTTCGGAAGAATCATTTGCGTGAGCTTTTATTTACAGCATAATATGAATATTTATGTGGCAATTCTTATTGACCAAATGCGATAGCAGTATTTAATTTAGAAAGATTTGCTTACGTGTGCTTCATTTCCAACTTAATACGACGAATAATGTTGTAATTCTTATAGTAATTATGCAATATTTAATTTCGGAAGAATTATTCTCGTGGTCTTTTATTTAGAGCACTGTATGATTATTAATGCGGTAATTATTATTTAACTTATACCATACCGGTATTTAATTTCGGAAGACTTACTTGCGTGTGTTTTATTACCAACATAATACCACGAATACAATAATTATGCCATATGTAATATTGGGAGAACTATTTGCATGAGCTTCTATTTCTAGGAAAATATATGATTAATAATCTGCTCATTCTTGTAGAACTTGTATGATTTTTAATTTCGAAAGCGTTATTTGCGTGTGCTTTTACTTCCAGCATAATATTATTAATAGCGTGAAAATTGTATAGAAGTTATTCGATATTTAATTTCGGAAGTATTATTTGCGTTAGCTTTTATTTCCAGCATAATATGATTACTAATGTGGTAATTGGTATAGAATTTATGCCATATCGGTATTCAATTTCAGAACAGTTATGTGCGTGTGATTTATTTCCATCTTAATACAAAGAATAATGTGATAATTCTTACAGTAATTAAGCTATATTTAATTTCGGAAGAATTGTTTGGGTAGTGCTTCTATAACCACCATAATTTAATTACTAATGTGATAATTCTAATCGAACATATGCCATACCGGTATTTAGTTCCGGAAGACTAACTTTCGTCTGTTTTATTTCCAACAAAATAGGATGAATAATAATGTGATAATTCTTTCATTAATTATGTCATATTTAATTTCGGAAGAATCATTTGCGTTGCTTTTTATTTAGGCATTGCACGATTATTTATGAGGTAATTCTTATTCAACTTATGCCCTACCCCTATTGAATTTCAAACTTCCGTGTGTTTTATTTCCAACTTAATAAGCCGAATAGTGTGTAAATTAGTACAGTAATTATGCCATTTTCAATTTCCGACGAATTTTTGCGTGTGGTTTTATTTACAGCATTATATGAATATTCATATGGTAACTCTTATTGCACTTATTCGATATCGGTATTTAATTTCGGATGATTTAATTCCGTGTGTTTTATTTCCAACATAATATGACCAATAAGTTTTAAGTCTTACAAAAATTAAGCAATATTTAATTTCGGAAAATAATTTTCGTGTGCTTTTATTTCGAGCATAATATGATTATTAATGCGGTAATCTTTATTGAACTTATGCTATAGCGGTATTTAATTTGGGAAGACTTAGTTGCGTGTGTTTCATTTCCAAAATATTACGACGAATAATGTGATAATTCTTACAGTGATTAAGCCGTATTTAATTTTGGAAGAATTTTTTGCGTGTGCTTTTATTTCCAGCATAATATTGATATTAAGGAGGAAATTCTTGTTGAACTTATGCGATATCAGTATTTAATTTCGGAAGTCCTGCTTTCGCGTGTTTCATTTCCAACATAATACGAACGAATAATTTTGTAATTCTTATTGTAATTATGCAGCATTTAATTTCGGAAGAATTATTTTCGTGGTCTTTTATTTAGGTCATTCTATGATTAGTAATGCGGTAATTCTTATTGAACTTATTCCATACCGGTATTTAATTTCGGAAGATTTACTTGCGTGTGTTTTATTACCAACATAACACGAGGAATAATGTAATACTTCATATAGTAATTATGCCATATTTAATTTCTAAAGAAATATTTGGGTGTGCTTATATAACCAGCATAATTTAATTAATAATGTGATAATTCTTTTTGAACATATGTCATACCGGTATTTAGTTCCGGAAGACTAAGTTTCGTCAGTTTTGTTTCCAACAAAAAATACGACAAATAATGGTGTGAAATTCTTACAGTAATTATGTCATATTTAATTTCGGAATAATGATTTGCGTTACCTTTTATTTCCAGCATAATATGATTATTAATGTGGTAAATCTTATTCAACTTATGCCCTACAAGAACTGAATTTCGAACTTGCCTGTGTTTTATTTCCAACTTAATACGTCGAATAGTATGATAATTAGTAGAGTAATTATGCCATTTTTATTATCCGATAAATTTTTACTTGTGCTTTTATTTACAGCGTAATATGAATTTTCATGTGGTAATGATTATTGAACTTATTCTATACCGGTGTTTAATTTCGGATGTTTTGCTTCCGTGTGTTTTACTTTCATCATAATAGGACGAATAAGTTGTAATTCTTATAGCAATTGTGCAATATTTAATTTGGGAAAAATTATTTTCGTGTGCCTTTATTTGCAGCATAATATAGTTATTAATGTGGTAATTCTTATTGATTGTGCGAAACCGGTATTTAATTTCAGAAGACTTGCGTGCATGACTTCTATTTCCGATATAATACGGCAAATAATATGATAATTCTTACAGTAATTATGCCATATTTAATTTGGAATCTTTTATTTGCTTGAGCTTCTCTTTCTAGCAAAATATTAATAATAATGTGGTAATTCTTATAGAAATTATGAGATATTTAATTTCGCAAAAGTTATTTTAGGGTGCTTTTTAGCGTTATATGATTAAGAAATTGGTAATTGTTATAAACATTATGAGACAGTTAATTTCAGAAGAATTATTTGCGTGTGCTTTCCTTTTCAGGTTATATGATTAATAGTGTGATAATTCTTATATAGTGTTACATATGTGCCTTTTAATTTCGGAAGAATTAATTGCGTGTACTTTTAAATTCGGCATAATATAATTTACAATGTGGCAATTCTTATATAACTAATGCGATATTTAATTTCGAATGATTTTTTTGCGTGTGCTTTTATTTCCACCGTAATAAAATTAATAATGTGTTAATTATCAGAGATGTTATGTGATATTTAATTTCGGAATTATTATTTACGTGTGCTTTTGTTTCCAGCATAATATGATTAATAATGTGGTAATTCTTTTAGATTTTTTGCGGTTTCTATTTTGGGAACAATTATTTTGCGATTGCTTTTTATATTTACCATAATATAATTAATAATTTTGTAATACTTAAAGACATTATGCAATATTTTAGTTTAGAAGAATTATTTGGTGTGCTTTCATTTCAAGTATAATACGATGAATAACGTAATAATTCCTATAGAAGTGATGACATATATAATTTCGCAAGAATTATATAAGTGTGCTTTTATTTCCAGCGTAATATGATTATTAAAGTGGTAATTCTTTTTGAACTTATGCGATACCGGTATTTAATTTCGGAAGACTTACAGACGTGTGTTTTCTTTGCAATATAAAACGACGAATATTGTGATAATTGTTACAGTTATTACGCCATATTTAATTTCGGATGAATTATTTGCGTGCCTTTGTTTGCAGCATGATATGATTAATAACGTAATTCTTATAGAATGATGCGATATTTAATTTCGGAAGAATTATTTGCGTGTGCCTTTACTTACTGCACAATATGATTAATAATGTGGTAATTCTTATACAACATCTGCGATATTTAATTTCAGAAGAGTTACCTGCGTGTAGTTTTATTTTCAGCATTATATGATTAATAATGTTAAAATTCTTTCTAGAACAGATGCGATACTTTAATTTCGAAAGTATTATTTGCGTGTGTCTTGTTTTCAGCATATGATTAATAATGTGGTAATATTTATAGAACTTATGACGTATTTAATTCCGGAAGAATTATTTGAGTGTGCTTTTATTTCCAACAAAATATGATTATTAATGTGATAGTTCTTGCTGAACTTATGCCACACCGGTATTAAACTTCGGAAGACTTACTTGGGTGTGTTGTATTTCCAACATAATACGGCGAACATTGTGATAATTCTTACAGTAATTATGCCATATTTAATTTCGGAAGTATTACTTGCTTGTGCTAATAATTCCAGCATTATGTGATTAATATTCTTGAAATTCTTATAGGACATACGCGATATTTAATTTCGGAACTTTTATTTGAGCGTGTTTTGTTTCCAGCATAATATGATTAATAATGTGGTAATATTTATAGAACGTATGACGTATTTAATTCGGGAAGAATTATGTGTGTGCTTTTATTTCCAGCATAATATGATTAATAATGTGGTCACTGTTACGTAACGAATGTGATATTTAATTTCGGAAGAATTATATGAGTGTGATTTTATTTCCACCATAATATGATTAATAATTTGGTAATTCTTATAGATCTTCTGCGATATTAGTTTTGGACGAATTATTTGCGTGTGCTTTTATTTCGAGCATAATAGGATTAATAATGTAGAAATTATTACCGTATTTGTGGGAAATTTTAATTCAAGAAGTACTTTTTGTAACAAATTTATGTTCGGTGCAATTATTGCGTAATATTTTAATTTTTAATACAGCAAAGTTCAATAACATAGAAAATCTTATCGCTCGGAGGAATAAATAATTTAAATTCGAAACTTTTGTGTAATGTTCTTCCTTCATATTTATTTGACGAACATTTTAAACGGAATGAGAATCAATCACTCGACATATGCAGAATACTTGAATTGTGTGGGAGCACCTAATAGAAGTGCACTTTGAACGTAGGTCTTCGTATGCACCTTATATCCAGGACAGTGACTTAACCATTCCTATTGAGAGGGGAGGAAATACCTAATTCTTTATTTTGTATGATCTGACTTGAAAAAGTCAAGACGAAGTGAAGTTAAGTGATATTCTTGAAACGGTCTTTAGAGTAAAAAGTGCTCAGTTTAAGCAAATATTGTCACTTTCTACAAAGTGAATGATAAAGTGGTTTATGTCTTAACACTTGTGAATATTTAAAATAAACTTCTTTCGATAAGACTTTTTCCGTATGTACTTGCTTCTTACTTTTTCAGCATAAAATAGTTCAAAATGTTCTCAATATATATTTAGCTTAGCGTAAATATTGCTCTTTGTAGAGGAGTTCTGAAGAATTGTGTTCTTTTCATGTATAGTGTTTCAGTAAGTTGGATATATAGTGTAAACCAACTTACAATCAGCCGTCCATGGTGTGCCATAGGAGGCTGGACTTCACTACTCCCACTTTAACATGAGATTGTAAGGGATTTGTTGGAATACCACAGAGGCACAGAGGAACCGAACCTTCCGGAGAAAACCCTCTGTTACCTGGACCGCGGGCTTACAGCAGGGGCAGCCGGAGATCGAACCTGGGTCTACAGGATTAAGTCCAAACGCTTTAGTCACTGGATCACCATGGTGGCTTTATATAAAGTGTACTACTGTATAGATATTGTAAAAAAATTTTCGAATGAGAAATAATATTTTTCTTTATTTAATGAATTATCCAATTCACACCTTAAATTGATATTTTTATTAATTCAGGGACAGTAGACACGTTGCTATTGTTCGTTTTCTCGCGTTTAATATGACTGTTACAACTTTACATGCAGAATTCAGAAGCCACCAGACTGAGGATCCTGATTTATGAAGAAAGAATACATGTAAGTGAAGGAAAAATGAGGGTAGAGCTCAAATGGAATTAATAGAGATCAAACGACTTGTGTGTATTCAGTAATGCAATTTTTTTGTTTTGTTTTGTTTCTTTTGTTTCAGGCCCCGCTCATATCCTGTGCCTCATCGTGGCGAGCGGGTGAAACAAAGAATGACGCATGAATGCAAGGCTGAAAATATTTTTGTAATTTTCCGTCACTAGTCTCATTTAGGACACCACTTGCTATTTAAATTAATTCATGTTCATAGCAGATTTCTAAGATATCACTTCTATAAAATTTCTTCGTAAAGCGTTACTAATTCCTACTCATCACATAACTAATACTTCAAAATGGAAAGACAAATGCGTCCTTCTTTGGCCAAACAGGATAACTGCAACTGGTGGTACATAGGCCTATATAAAGTCAGTTCATGGACTGCTGAACATGTGCTCCAATCGTCCACAGTCTTAGAACAAGAAAATAATAGATGAATAATATAAATAAAACAATAATTTGTAATTATAGACTTCGTAACTCCTAATCTAAAATAATTTACCCATACATTCCCTTCCTGTTAGACGACGAGCAACTTGACTACGGTATGCAAAACCACCCAGCACTTTAAACATCCGCCGAACAGATCTATCGCTCAAACCAAGTTTCAACAATGTTCGTCGTAGACTACGCTTTGAGGACAGTAATTCCTGTTGGAGAAGTCGTCCATGATTCTCGTTTGTGATGACATTTCTTGGTCGTCCTGTTGTCTCCTTTCGTTGATATAAGACTGATCTGTGGACGGTCGGTCGCTATCGCAATGATTCACTAACAACAATGTACCACCGTCTGCATGTTGTCAAATTGCAATAAATAGAACCTACGTAATGTTTTTCAATGTCTGTCTTTCTTCAGTAATCCGAGGAAAAATCCGAGGCACGACAGCCCATGAAGGACCATGACCGACCAACCAGCTGCTGGCCTCACGTCCACATGCCGAAGCTGATGAGGACGATCTTCCAACCAGAATGGAGGTATCGTATGATTAGCAGGATGATCATCCACCAGCAGTTATAGCTGGATTTCGTAACTTGATTTTGCTACCTATCGTAGCTCTCCAAGTGCATCAAGATGCTGGGTGGGCACCGGTCCCATACACTGGCCAAAATTACATGAGAATTTCTTTCCCCATGAGGACTCCATCCAGCGTTCATTCCGTAACGCGAGTCTTACGCAGGATGCCTTAGACCAGGACGCCACGGCGTGGCGCGAGACCTTCTGTAATCTATTTATGTGATTTTTCGTAATCTTATCATTATTTAAGCACCAGAGAGATAAAAATAATAATACATGCGTTTATATGAGCTAATAGTTGAAATATGCATTAACCCCTTAAATCTGCACTATAAAAATTTGACCTCTGTTTAAAAATAGGTTAACTTGATATGCATTTGTGCAATGGTAGCATATGATTTGCAGCTAAGGAATAAAATCTCAAAATATGTTACAATCCGCCCGCTAGTGATTACGTAACGTTTCTTCAGAAAGCTCAGTTCTATCTTTATTATTTCATATGTCTAATATCAGAAGTTTCATTCGCATTAAATTGTAAGGTTTTATTCTACGCTAATTAGGCCTATTTACGTGTACTTCTATTTCCAATTCAATATGATTAGTAACGTGGCGATTCTTATAGAACAGCTGAGAAACATAAAATAGTAAAAAGTATATAGCACAATTTTTTTCGAGTGTGAGGATTTCAAAATAAAACGACAATAACATAGGAACTCTTCCTAATATGTGATATGTATCGAAGCCTCCTATTACTTCAAGAACACGGCATTAATTCTCAATCTACGGCCTAACACATCGAGATCATGGAAATGTTTCATAAGAAAGGACAGTTTTATTTACTTTTTATTTATATGTAAAATTAGAAGCTTAATGTGCATTAACTTTTAAGATTTTCTTCTGTCCATATTATTTGCCTGTACTTTTAATTTCAGCATAATATGATTAATAACTTGGCAATTCTTACAGAACTTGTGTGACACCTGAATTCGGAAGGAGTTGTTTGTTGTTTATTCAACTATCTGAACATCACAAGTGATATGAAAAAGGCACCACGTATCACGTATGAGGCAACTAGGCCAGGGGATAATGGGGTGGAGTGACCAGTACCTTTCCTCCTCCATTGCATACGTCGGTGACACTAGTCAGACTTCAGATCGGAAAAAAGTATTTAGTACAAATTTATTTTCAGTGTAATAATTTCGAAGTACTTTAATTTACAATATAGTAAAGGCTAATAGAAACTCTTCCTACAATGTGATTTGTATTGAAGCCTCCATTTCCTTCAAGAAGGACATGGCTTGAATTTTCAGTGCGTTGCATAATATATAGTGATCATGGAAACGTTTCATCAGAAAAGTGAGTTCTATCTTTTTCATTTTATATATCTAAGGTCGGAAGCATTATTCGTAGAAAATTATAAGGTTTTATTCTATGCATATTACTTGGGCGTAATTACATTTGCTTCTAGCGTAATATCACAAATAATGTGGCAATTCTTATAGAACTTATGCTATATTTAATTTCGGAGGCAGAATTCAGTACAAATTTAATTTTTGTGTTAATATTTCAAAGCATTTTTGACTTTCAGTACAACAAATGACACAAATGTATAAACTATTCCTATAATGTGATTTGTAATGAAGCCTCCATTTACTTCAAAAAGGAGAAAGGCATGACTCCTCAGTCTACGGAAATAACTTAATATAATGATCTTGGAAACGTGTCAACCGAAAGGCCGGTTGCATCCTTTTTATTTTATATACCTAAGATTAGAAGGTTAATTCACATTAAATTTTAACGTTTTATTCTCTGGATATTGTTTGAATGTACAGCATAATATGGTTAATAAGGCGATAATTCTTATAGAACTTATGCGATATTTAATTTCAGAAGGATTATATAATACAAATTTATTTTCAGAATAACTATAGCATTATACTTCAATATTCAGTACATTATGGAACAATAGTGTAGAAACCCTTCCTACAATATCATTCCTAATTAAAGCCTTTGGTTATTTCAAGAAAGGCATGGCAAGAATCCTCAGTCTGCAGCCTATCATATGGTTACCATAGAAACGTTTCATCATAAACGCCAGTTCTATCCTTTTAATTTTATGTTTTTAAGATTATTAGTTTAATTGGTATGAAGTTTTATTAAGTATGAAGGTTCATTCTATATATTTGCGAGTACTTTTGTTTCCAGCATAATGACAAATAACGTGGCAATACTAAATAGAACATTTGCGATACTTAAATTCGGAATGAGTATACGAAGTACAAACATATCTTCAGTTTAAAAATTTGAAAATGCTTTAATTTTCAAAACAGCAAGGAACAATAATGTAGAACCTCTTCCTAAAATGTGTTTTTCAGTGAAATCTACAGTTACTTCAAGGAGAACATGGTTTGAATGCCCAGTTTGCAGACTAACACACAAATATCACGGAAACGATTCATCAGAAAGGTCAGTTATATCTACCTTATTTGTATATATACTATTAGAAGTTTAATCAACATTGAATTGTAAGATACTACAGTATTTTATGTATACTGTCTGCGTGTACCTTTATTTTCAGCATAATATGATCAATAATGTGGCCATTTTTACAGATTTTGTGCGATACGTAAATTCAGGAGGAATGTTTAGTACATTTTCTTTTCCAGTGTAAGTATTTCAAAGTACATTTCAATTTTCAATACAGTATGGGACAATAACGTAGAAACTATTTCTACAATATGATTTGCAGTGAAGCCTTCATTTACTACAAAATGGACATGGCATGAATCTACAGAATAACATATGGACATCATGGAAATGTTTCATCAAAACAGTTAGTTCTATTTTTTTTCTACGTCTAAGATTAGAAGCTTAAATCATATTAAATATTATAAGGTTTTATTCTATGGATATAAATTGCGAGTATTTTTATTTTCAGCATAATATTATTAATAATATGACAAATATTATAGAACTTATGACATATTTAATATCCGAAAAAGTATTTACTGCAAATTTATTTCCAGTGTAAGCATTTAAAAAGACTTCAATTGTCAGTACAGTAAGTGACAATAGCATACAAAATGAGTACAGTTGGGAACAAAAACTGAGAGATCATAGGGTTGTTTCCGATCTCTGATAACGAATTTGAATGATATCATGTGCGTCAGGAATCACACGACAGCTGAACTGTGGCGCGAGGTGACAGACCAGTAGTGAGTGCATATTCATAGTCATAGAGTGCACGGTGACTCACAGCAGAAATACCCAAGAAAATCTAGCCTTTTTGAAAGGGGTACAAAACAACCCTTTCCGATGCTAAGTACAGTCAAGTGAAAATAAAAGAAACCTGGTATAAACGAGGTTTCGTTATTTCTAAGAAAGGCATATTCTGTGTACTTAATAAGGTTGGTAAAGCTCGAATGGAATTTATTTGTATCATCTCGTGGGTTGCGAAAACTTGTGACGGGGGGGGGGATAGATTTGCTGGTTTTTCCACTCTGGAATTAATTCCATTCGAGCTTTGCCAGTCTTATTAGGTACACACAAGATACCTTTCTTGCAGGTTCCTATGATTTTCACGTAACTGTACTTGGCATCGGAAAGGGTTGTTATGTACCCCTCACAAAAAGGCTCGATTTTCTTGGGCATTGCTACTGTGATACTCCATGCACTCTGATTATGAAATCACTCACTACTGGTCTGCATGCAACCTCTCGCAGCAATTCAGCTGTCGATGTGATTCCTGACGCACATTACATTCAAATTCGTTATCAGAGATCGGAAACAACCCTATATTCCTACAATAAGATTATAATGAAGCCTCACGTTACTTTAAGGATTACATGGCATGAATCTTCAGTCTGCAGCGTTACATACAGTGATCATGAACTAGACTATTTCTCTCTCTTTTAAATTATATATCTAATATTAGAAGTTTAAATCTCGTTAAATTATAAAGTTTTATATTTTGCGTGTACATTAGCTTCCAGCGTAATACGACTAATAATATGGCAATTTTTTAAAACGTCATGAAATATTTAATTTCAGAAAGAGTACTTAGTGCAAATATATTTTTATTGTCATTATTTTATCATTAATACAATTCATATTATTATTATTAATATTATTATTATTATTATTATTATTATTATTATTATTAGTATTATTATTGTCTTATACGTTTATACTTTATATGTCTCACTTATTTTGACCTACTGTTCACATTTTATTATGCATTTTCCTTTCTTTCTATATGTTATAGGCCTATGTCTGATTTCCACTGATTTGTTTACATTATATTATGATTATCTACTTCAGTTTTGTATGTAAAATTGTAGTGTACCTACTTTACTTTGAAAATTTGTAGTCTTTTTGTATCGCAGTTTTACTCCTGGTTGAGTGTTAGAGAAGGCCAAATGGCCTTAACTCTGTCAGATTAAGTAAACCATTATTATTATTATTATTATTATTATTATTATTATTTGAAAACATTTTCATTTATTTTGTGTATAGTAAGCGACAGTAATTTTGAAAATCTTTCTACAATGTGATTTGTAACGAGGCCCCGCTTTACTTCAAGAAAGGCATGGTAGGATTTCTCAATATGCAGCGTAACGTATACCTTCATGGAAACAATTAATCAGAAAGGCAAGTTATATACACTGTATGAATGTATTTTTTATTTTACATATCTAAGATTAGAAGTTTAATTCGTACAAATTATTAAATTTTTTCCTATGTTTATTACATGCGTGTCCTTTTGTTTCCAGCATAATATGGTTAATAATATGGCAATTCTTATAGAACTCATGCGATACCTAAATGCGGAAGGATTATTTGTTGCAAATATACAGGTTGTTTCCGAAGTTGTGTTACAAACTTTCAGGGATGATGGCGAAGGGCACATGTATCAATTTGAGATCAGGAACCATGGTTCGGAAATGACTGAGTCTAAAGTTATAAGCAAAATTAGTTCGGAAGAATTATTTACGTGTGCTTTTATTTCAGGCGTAATATGATTATTAATGTGGTAATTTTTGTAGAACTTATGCAATATTTAATTTCGGAAGAATTATTTACGTGCGCTTTTATTTCCGGCGTAATATGATTATTAATATGGTAATTTTTGTCGAACTTATGCAATGTTTAATTTCGGAAGAATTATTTACGTATGCTTTTTTCCGGCCTAATATGATTATTAATGTTGTAATTTTTGTAGAACTTATGCAATATTTAATTTCGGAAGAATTATTTACGTGTGCTTTTATTTCCGGCGTAATATGATTATTTAAGTGTGCTTTTATTTCCGGGGTAATATGATTCTTTAAGTGTGCTTTTATTTCCGGGGTAATATGATTCTTTAAGTGTGCTTTTATTTCCGGGGTAATATGATTCATTAAGTGTGCTTTTATTTCCGGGGTAATATGATTATTAATGTGGTAATTTTTGTAGAACTTATGCATTATTTAATTTCGGACGAATTATTTACGTGTGCTTCTACTTCCGGCGTAATATGATTATTATTGTGGTAATTATTGTAGAACTTATACAATATTTAATTTCGGAAGAATAATTTAGGTGTGCTTTTATTTCCGGCGATTTTCTTCTGTCCATATAATTTGCTGTACTTTTATTTTCAGCATAATATGATTAATAACTTCGCAATTCTCACAGAACTTGTACTTACTTAAATTCAGGAGTAATATTTAGTACAATTTTTTTTTCAGTGTAAGCATTTCAAAGTGCATCCAGAAACTCTTCAGACGTTATGATTTGTAATGAAGCATCCCTTTACTACAACAAAGATAATATAGCATGCAGCATAATATAACATACAGATCACGGAAATGTTTCACCAGCAAGGTCGGTTCTATCTCTTTCATCTTATATACATGTATCTAAGATTATAAACTTAAAATGTATTAAATTATAAGGTTTTATCCTATTATTATTTGTGTGTACTTTTGTTTCCAGCATAATATGATTAATAATATGGCAATTCTTATAGAACTTACGCGATATTTAATTTCGGAAAAAGTAGCTATTTACTGAGATATATTTCCAGTGTAAGCATTACAAAATACTTCAATTTTCAGTATAGTGAGTGACAATAATACAGAAAATCAGTAGAGTATGGGACAATGATGGAAAATTTCTTCCTATAATTTGATTGTAATGGAGCCTCGCGTTACTTCAAGAAAGACATGGCATGAATCTTCAATATGCAGCCATAATATATAGAGACCATGAAAACATTTCATACGGTAGACTACTTCTATCTTTTTGATGTTGTGTATTTAATATTAGAAGTTTAATCGCGTTAAGTAATAAGGTTTCATTCCATGCATATTATTTACGAGTACATTTTGTTCCAGCCTAATATGATTAATAATGTGGCATTTCTTTAAAAAACTCATGTGATATGTAATTTCTGAAGGAGTATTTAGTACAAATTTATTTGCAGTGTAAATATTTCAAAATAGTTTTATTTTCTGTACAGTAAGCGATTTACAAAATCTTGCTACAATGTGACATGTAACGATGCCCCGCTTTACTTCAAGAAAGGCATTGCAGGATTCCTCAATCTACATCATAACATATAGTGATTATGGAAACGCTTCATTACAAAGGCAAGTCCTAGTTTTTCATTTTTCATATCTAATATTAGAAACTTAATTCGTATTAAATTATAAGACTTTATTCAATGCTTATTACATACGTGTACATTTGTTTCGCCTGTGTTTATCCTGTATTACTTTATGGGTGCCAAACAGGTCGCTAACAGGGAAACACAGGACCAAACTACAAACGTGTCAAAGGAAAATGATGCCCAAAATAATGGGCGTATCACTGAAGGAGAAAATCCCAAATGCGACACTGTACCAACTAGCAGAAACACAGGACATCACACATGTAGCCATTACATCCAAATGTAAATGGGGTGGACACGCGTCCAGGCTACCAGGCGACAGATGGACATACCGAGCTACCATGTGGGACCCCCGTATAGGAAGGAGACTTGAAGGCAGAACTCGGCGCAGATGGACAGACTTCTTCAAAGAACAGGTAGGTCAACAATGGTCAGAGAGGCAAGAGACAGAAGAAAGTGGAAATTACTCGAGAGACATTTGTGCATAGACAGGAAGTTGTGAAAGGCAGTGAGATAATCATTGTTAAAGAAATTCAGGTTCTTAGACTTAAATATCACGTCTAACGTGAACTAGCTCACCACGTTAGGCAAGTAGAGCATTTCCTTATTTAAGGAGATCTTTGCAATTCATGGGACACAATAGGCTACCTTTATCTATATCTTGCATTAGTTTCGATCATAGTATGATTAATAAATTTGGCAATTCTTATAGAATGTCTTTGAAATTCTTATAGAACTTATGCAATATTCAATTTTTGAAGGATTATCTAGTGCAAATTAATTTTTAGAGTAACATTTCAAATTATTTCAAGTTTCAGTATATTAAGTGACGAAAATGTACAAACTACTCCTACAAGGTGATTTGTAAAAAGACTCGAGTTACTTCAAGAAAGACATGGTATGAATCTACAGTCTGCAGAGTAACATATATGGACCATGGAAACATTTCATCAGAAAACCTAGTTTTATCTTTTTTATTGTGTATATGTAATATTTGAATTTTAATTCGCTTTAAATTGTAAGGTTTTATTCTCTAATGTTATTTGCCTGTACTTTTATTTTCAGTATAATATGATTAATAACTTGGTAATTCTTACAGAACTTGTGCGATGCCTAAATTCGAAAGGAGGAGGAGTTGTTTATTCAATTGCCTCAAGACATCAGAAGTGATACGAAGAAGGTACCGCGTATAAGGCAACTAGGCCAGGGGATAATGGGGTGGAGTGGCCAGTACCTTTCCCCCTCCATTGCATACATCGGCGACACTAATCAGACTTCAGATCGGCAAAAAGTATTTAGTACAAATTTATTTTCAGTGTAAGAATTTCGAAGTACTTTAATTTTCAATATAGTAAAGGCTAATAGAAACTCTTCCTACAATGTGATGTGTATTGAAGCCTCCATTTGCTTCAAGAAGGACATGACATGAATTTTCAGTCTGTTGCATAACATATAATGATCATGGAAACGTTTCATCAGAAAGGTCAGTTCTATCTTTTTCATTTTATATATCTAAGATCAAATATTATTCTTATGAAATTATAAGGTTTTAATCTATGCATATTATTTGCGAGTAATTACATTTGCTTCTAGCGTAATATCAAAATTAATGTGGCAATTCTTATAGAACTATTGCGATATTTAATTTCGGAAGGAGAACTCGGTAAAATTTTTTTTTAATTTTTGTGATAATATTTCTAAGTACTTTGACTTTCAGTAAAATAAATGACAAAAATGTACAAACTGTTCCTACAATGTGATTTGTAATGAAGTCTCCATTTATTTCAAGAAGGAGAAAGACATGACTCCACAGTCTACGGCATAACTGAATATAATGATCTTGGAAACGATTCAACCGAAAGGCCGGTTGCATTTTTTTACTATATATACCTGCGATTAGAAACTTAATGCGCATTGGATTTTAAGGTTTTATTCTCTGCATATTGTCCGGGTATACAGTATAATATGGTTAATGACGTGACAATTTTTATAGAACTTATGCGATACTTAATTTCGGAAGGATTATACAGTACAAATTTATTTTCAGTATAACCATAACGCTATACTTCAATATTGAATACGGTATGGATATAAATTTATCAATCTTCCTCAACTTGATGAGGTAGCCAAAGACAAAGAATGTTAAACAGTAACATTTAAAATGACATTAAAAATGTCTTACAAGAAATTTGTTTACAAGAAACTAAAGTTTGCAGTAGATAATATTTCACATAATGAAAATTTATGAAACAAATACAGATAAAAAATAAAAATCTGTAAAACTGTAGAAACTCTTCCTACAATATCATATTTTATAATAAAGCCTTTGGTTACTTCAAGAAAGACATGGCAAGAATACCCAATCTGCAGCCTATCATATGGTTACCATGGAAACGTTTCATTATAAACAACAGTTCTATCCTTTTCATTTTATGTAGCTTATCTAAGATTATTAGTTTAATTCGTATGAAGTTATAAGGCTTTATTCTATGCATAATATTAGCGAGTACCTTCGTTTCCAGCATTAGGCCTGTATGATTAATAACGTGTCAATACTAAATAGAATCTTTGCGATACTTAAATTCGAATGATTATACAAAGTACAAATATATCTTCAGTTTAAATATTTGAAAATGCTTTAATTTTCAAAACAGTAAGGAACAATAATGTACAACCTCTTCCTAAATTGTGTTTTTCAGTGAAACCTCCGGTTATTTCAAGGAGAATATGGTTTGAATCCTCAGTCTGCAGTCTTAACACAGAAATATCATGGAAACGTTTCATCAGAAAGGTCAGTTCTATCTACCTTATTTTTATATCTACTATTACAAGTTTAATTATAATTGAATTGTAAGATACTGTTTTATGTATATGCCTGAGTGTACCTTTATTTTAAGCATAATATAATTAATAATGTTGCAATTCTTATATAAATTATGACACGCTTAAATTCGGAAAGAGTTTTCAGTAGTACAAATTTATGTTCAGAGTAAGAATTTCAAAATGCTTTAATTTTCAGTACCACATATAATGTGGCAATTCTTATAGAACTTATGCGATATTTAATTTCGGAAGCAGAATTCAGTACAAATTTAATTTTTGTGTTAATATTTCTAACTACTTTCACTTTCAGTACAATAAATGACAAAAATGTACAAACTATTCCTACAATGTGATTTGTAATGAAGCCTCCATTTACTTCAAGAAGGAGGAAGTCATGACTCATCAGTCTACGGCATACCAATATAATGACCATAATAATTCAGAATTAGTATTGCCATTCAACGAGGGAAAGCTATAAGTTTTATGGGGACTTTTACAGAATCTAAATTACTGGAAGAAATATTTTATTTCGTGTAGAGCTGTAGACTGCTTTTCGCATCCTTTAGTTTTGTTGCTAATTTCTAGTTTGTCCCTTACTCAATTGTTTAATTTAAAATTAAATTTTATTTTGTATCAGACAGTTTACTATGTTTGTAAATAATATTGTCTTAAATTAAAGCATTAGGTAAAATTGATAAGGGACAATAACGTAGAAAGTCTTCCTACAATATGGTTTGTAATGAAGCGTCCGGTTATTTCTAAGAGGAGGATGGCTTTTAATTCTCTATGTCAGTGTGCAGCCAAGACAGTCATCTTCGAAATGTTTCATCAGAAAGGCCTGTTGTGTCTATTTAATTTTAAACCCAATATTACAAGTTTAATTCATATGAAATTATAAGTTGCTTTTTTATGCATATTGATTTAGGGTCCTTTTTCCAGCACAACAAGATTAATAACGTGGCAATCGTTACAGATTTTGTGCGATACTTAAATTCGGGAGGAATGTTTAGTACAATTTCTCTTCCAGTGTAAGCATTTCAAAGTACATTTCAATTTTCAATACAGTATGGGATAATTACGTAGAAACTCTTCCTACATTATCATTTGCAGTGAAGCCTCCATTTACTACAAGATGGACATGGCATGAATCCTCATTCTGCAGCATAACATTTGGAGATCATGGAAATGTTTCATCAAAATGGTCAGTTCTATCTTTTTTCATTTTATACATCTAAGATTAGAAGCTTAAATCGTATTATATATTATAAGGTTTTATTCTATGCATATTATTTGCGAGTACTTTTGTTTTCAGCAGAGTATGATTAATAACATGGCAATTCTTATAGAAATTATGACATATTTTAATTTCAGAAAAAGTATTTACTACAAATTTATTTCCAGTGTAAGCATTAAAAAAATACTTCAATTTTCACAACAGTAAGTGACAAAAACATAGAAAATCAGTACAGCAGGGAACAAAAATGCAGAGATTATTCAGTTCTGTCTCTTTTAAGCTAATAATAATAATAATAATAATAATAATAATAATAATAATAGTAATAATAATAATATTAATAAATATATATAATATATTATTATTAGGGTCTATTATTATTATTACTATTATTATTATTATTATTATTATTATTATTATTATTATTATTATTATTATTATTATTATTATTATTAGAAGTTTGATTCCCGTTAAATTATAAAGTTTGACATTTTACGCGCACATTAATTGCTTACAGCGTAATGCGACTAATAATGTGACAATTCTTAAAAAAGTAATGCGATATTTAATTTCGGAAAGAGTACTTAGTACAAATATATATTCAGTGTCAATTTTTTAAAATACTTCTCTTTATTTTCTGCACAGTAAGCGACGATAATTTAGAAAACTTTCCTACAATGTGATTTTGTAACGGAGCCCTGTTTTACTTAATGAAAGGTATGGCAGGATTCCTCAATCTGCAGCATAACATAATATGGAAACGCTTCATCACAAAGGCAAGTTCCTTTTTTCCTTTTTCATTTTACGTATCCAAATAGAAGCTTAATTCTTACGAAATTATAAAGTTCTTTTTCTATGTTTATTATATCGGTGTACTTTTGTTTCTAGCATAATATGGTTAATAATATGGCAATTCTTATGAAACTGGTGCAATACCTAAATTCGGAAGGATTATGTGTACAATTTTTTTTTCAGATTACGTACTTCAAAATACTTCAATTTTTAGTACAGTAAGTAACAAAAATGTACGAACTAATTCTACAACATGATTTGTAATGAAGCCTCTCGTCACTTCAGGAAACAAATACATAATATGAATCTCTAGTCTCCAACCTTACATATAATGATATGGAAACGTTTCATCAGGAAGGCAAGTTCTTTCTTGTTTATTGTATATATCTAATAAAATAAGAATAATACGCATTAAATTATTTATTTCCAGCGATATATCATTAATAACGTGCCAATTCTTATAGAACTTGTGCAATTCTTAAATTCGTAATCGGATTTTAACTTACTTTATTGTTTAGGTTTTATGTTCTTAAGGAGTAATAGTTAAGAGCGCAAATAACCATAGTTGCCAACGCGCTCTTTTTAAACCTCATTTTTCACTCCAATCCTAATTGGGGAAGAAGTATTTAGTAGCCTACAAATTTATTTTCAGTGTAAGCATTTTAAAGCACTTCAATTATCAATATGGTAAGGGCCAATAACGTAGAAACTCTTCCTACAATGTGATTTGTAATGAAAACTCCTCTTACTTCAAGAACGATATTAATACTCAGTTTGCAGCATAACTTAAACTTATCATCGAAAAGTTTCATCAGAAAGGAGAATTGTATTCTTTTATTTTATATATCTTACACTAAAAGTGTAAACCGAATTAAATAATTTTCTGCGTATTATTTGCCTGTTCTCTTATTTTCAGCAATTTTATTATAATTAATAACGTGGCAATTCTTATAGAAATTTATTCGATATTTTATTTCGAAAGGATTATGTAGTGTCTTTTATTTTCATTCTAACCATATCACATAGCTTAATATAGTTATTAATGAGATAATTGTTATTGAATTTATGCCATACCGATATTTAATTTCGATAGACTTACTTGCGTGTGTTTTATTTCCAACATAATGCGACGAATAATTTGTTAATTCTTACAGTATTCATGCCATATATAATTTGGGAAGATTTATTTGCGTGTGCTTTTATTTAGAGCATTATATGATTATTAATGCGGTAATTATAATTGAACTTATTCCATACCGGTATTTAATTTCGGAAGGCTTACTTGCGTGTGTTTTATTACCAACATAATATCACGAATACAGTAATTATGCCCTATTTAATATTGGGACAATTATTTGCTTGAGATTCTATTTCTAGCAAAATATATGGTTAATAATCTGCTCATTCTTGTAGAACTTGTATGATTTTTAAATTAGAAAGAGTTATTTGCGTGTGATTTTATTTCCAGCATAATATTATTACTAACGTGAAAATTGTATAGAAGCTATGCTATATTTAATTTCGAAAGTATTATTTGCGTTAGCGTTTATTAGCAGCATAATATGATTATTAATCTGGTAATTGTTATGGAATTTATGCCATACCGGTATTCAATTTCGGAATACTTATTTGCGTTTAATTTATTTACACCTTAAATCGAAGAATAATGTGATAATTCTTACAGTAATTATGCCATATATAATTTTTGAAGAATTATTTGTGTGTGCTTATATAAGCAGCATATTTAATCATTAATGTGGTAAATTTTATTGAACAAATGCCATACCGGTATTTAGTTCCGGAAGAATAACTGTAAGTTTCGTGTGTTTAATTTCCAACAAAATACGATAAATAATGATGTGATAATTCTTACATTAATTATGTCATATTTAATTTCGGAGGAATTATTTGTGTTGCCTTTTATTCCCAGCATAATATGTTTATTAATGAGGCAATTCTTATTCAAATAATGAACTACACGTATTGAATTTCTAACTTGCGTGTGTTTTATTTTAAACTTAATAAGTAGAATAGTGGGACAATTACTACAGTAATTATGCCATTTTTAATTTCCGATGATTTTTTGCGTGTGCTTTTATTTACACCATAATATGAATAATCATGTGTTAAGTCTTATTGAGCTTATTCGATACCAATATTTAATTTCGGATTATTTGCTACCGGGTGTTTTATTTCTAGAATAATATGACGAATAAGTTGTAAATCTTACAAAAATTATGCAATATATAACTTCGGAAAAATTATTTTCGTGTTCTTTTATTTCCAGCATAATATGATCATTAATGTGGTAATCCTTATTGAAATTATGCCATAGCGGTATTTAATTTGGGAAAAATTAGTTGTGTGTGATTATTTCCTACATAATACTAAGAATAATATGATAATTCTTACAGTAATTATGCCATATTTAATTTCGGAAAAATTATTTACTTGTTGTTTTATTTCTACGATAATATGATCATTAATGTGATAATTGTTATTGAATTTATGCAATACCGATATTTAATTTCGGAAGACTTACTTGCGCGTGTTTTATTTACAACATTATGCGAAAAATAATGTGATAATTCTCAGACTAGTCATGCCATATTTAATTTCGGAAGATTTATTTGCGTGTACTTTTATTTTCAGAAAAATATGATAATTAATGTGGTTATTCTTATTGAAGGAATGCAATACCGGTGTTCAATTTCGGTAGACTTGCTTGCGTGTGTTTCATTACTAACATAATAAGACGAATAATGTGATAATTCTTACAGTAATTAAGCCATATTTAATTTCGGAAAAAATTATTTGCGAGTGCTTTAATCCAGCATTATATGAATATTTATGTTGCAATTCTTATTGAACTTATGGGATACAAGTATTTAATTTCGAAACATATGCTTGCGTGTGTTTCATTTCCAACGTAGTACGACGTACAATGTTGTAATTCTTAAAGTAATTATGCAATATTTAATTTCGGAAGAATTATTTTCGTGGGCTTCTATTTAATGCGGTAATTATTATTGAACTTATTGCATACCGGTATTTAATTTCGGAAGACTTACTTGCGTGTGTTTTATTACCAACATAATACTACGAATATAGTAATTATACCATATTTAATATTGGAAGAACTATTTGCATGAGCTTCTATTTCTAGCAAAATAAATTATTAATAATCTGCTCATTCTTGTAGAAGTTGTCTGATTTTTAATTTCGAAACAGTTATTTGCGTGTGCTTTTATTTCCAGCATAGGCTAATATTATTAATAACGTGACTTTGAACGTAGGTCTTCGTATGCACCTTATATCCAGGACAGTGACAACTATTCCTATTGAGAGGGGAGGAAATACCTAATTCTGAAGATTTAATGTAAGTGAATTTTTAAGCATGAATATTTGATTGTACTTTATTTTCAGCTCCAGTAATGATTTATCGCGTTAGTAGGGAAACGCACAATAATCGGGAGTAGCATTTAATGTAAGTGTTGTTGAAACATGACTATCTGAATTTTGAGAGTACATGAATTTTCAGCACAGTGAAAATTAAATAACTTCGCAAATCATATCGCAAGAAGGGGTAATATTTAAATGTTTTAGTACAGAAATGCATTTAGATTTAGAAGACAGAAATTTCTAATAATTCATGGAGTATGCATTTTGTGTCATATTATTTGTTCCTTTATTCCCAAGTTATGGCTGATCATAACCTAGTAGACTTATTTTCAGTTTTACTTGTCCTTCTTCTCAAATTATGTAACTGCAATGTGTATTATTCTAAATTTCTCGCTGCTGTTGCTACTACTATTACTACTATCATGATCATGATGATTTATCTGAAAACCAATGGAGGATCATCTAAAATACTTGGCGAGGGGATTATATTTTTAACATTGGTTAACTTTTAGTGTTTATACCCATAACATGATGGAGTTTCTGCATTAGAGTACGATTGTTTTATTTTGGAATAAATATTTATTTTAATCCTACATTAATATACTTTATTCAACATAAAGGTAAGATTGTAAATTACATTTTCTTGTGATTATCATTATTCGTACTGCTTACATTTTTTGTGCTCTCAATATCGTACAATTTCTGCTTTATTGCTGGAATCTAAACGACTTCCGATTTCTTGTTTTCCACCAAGTATTTATTTGTAGACAAATTATTTTATGTACACCTACACTTTCGTCTGTGGTTCGTTTAATTTTAGTGAATGGTTTTGAAAATAACAAGTTCGAAACGAGATATAGCCAACAAGGAATGAATGATTTCCGCATTTTTCGCATAGAGACGCTGTGGGCTGGTACTACGTCATTGTGACGGCGTCGAACACCAGGTTCACTTCCTTTTTGTCTATATGAATGCGGATCCGACACTTTATTTTGTATGATCTGACTTGAAAAAGTCAAGACGAAGTGAAGTTAAGTGATATTCTTGAAACGGTCTTTAGAGTAAAAAGTGCTCAGTTTAAGCAAATATTGTCACTTTCTACAAAGTGAATGATAAAGTGGTTTATGTCTTAACACTTGTGAATATTTAAAATAAACTTCTTTCGATAAGACTTTTTCCGTATGTACTTGCTTCTTCCTTTTCAGAATAAATTAGTTCAAAATGTTCTCAATATATATTTAGCTTAGCGCAAATATTGCTCTTTGTAGAGGAGTTCTGAAGAATTGTGTTCTTTTCATGTGTAGTGTTTCAGTAAGTTGGATATATAGTGTAAACCAACTTACAGTCAGCCGTCCATGGTGTGTCATAGTAGGCTGGACTTCACTACTCCCACTTTGAGATGAGATTGTAAGGGATCTGTTGGAATACCACAGAGGCACAGAGGAACCGAAGCTTCCGGAGAAAACCCTCTGTTACCTGGACCGCGGGCTTACAGCAGGGGCAGCCGGAGATCGAACCTGGGTCTACAGGATTAAGTCCAAACGCTTTAGTCACTGGATCACCATGATGGCTTTATATAAAGTGTACTACTGTATAGATATTGTAAAAAAGTTTTCGAATGAGAAATAATATTTTTCTTTATTTAATGAATTATCCAATTCACACCTTAAATTGATATTTCTATTAATTCAGGGACAGTAGACACGTTGCTATTGTTCGTTTGCTCGCGTTTAATATGA
This sequence comes from Periplaneta americana, assembly GCF_040183065.1. Classification (NCBI taxonomy): domain Eukaryota; kingdom Metazoa; phylum Arthropoda; class Insecta; order Blattodea; family Blattidae; genus Periplaneta; species Periplaneta americana. The sequence goes on along the minus strand of NC_091122.1, from coordinate 108,447,915 downwards.
CTGTTACAACTTTACATGCAGAATTCAGAAGCCACCAGACTGAAGATCCTGATTTATGAAGAAAGAATACATGTAAGTGAAGGAAAAATGAGGGTAGAGCTCAAATGGAATTAATAGAGATCAAACGACTTGTGTGTATTCAGTAATGCAATTTTTTTGTTTTGTTTTGTTTCTTTTGTTTCAGGCCCCGCTCATATCCTGTGCCTCATCGTGGCGAGCGGGTGAAACAAAGAATGACGCATGAATGAAAGGCTGAAAATATTTTTGTAATTTTCCGTCACTAGTCTCATTTAGGACACCACTTGCTATTTAAATTAATTCATGTTCATAGCAGATTTCTAAGATATCACTTCTATAAAATTTTTTCGTAAAGCTTTACTAATTCCTACTCATCACATAACTAATACTTCAAAATGGAAAGACAAATGCGTCCTTCTTTGGCCAAACAGGATAACTGCAACTGGTGGTACATAGGCCTATATAAAGTCAGTTCATGGACTGCTGAACAAGTGCTCCAATCGTCCACAGTCTCAGAACAAGAAAATAATAGATGAATAATATAAATAAAACAATAATTTGTAATTATAGACTTCGTAACTCCTAATCTAAAATAATTTACCCATACATTCCCTTCCTGTTAGACGACGAGCAACTTGACTACGGTATGCAAAACCACCCAGCTCTTTAAACATCCGCCGAACAGATCTATCGCTCAAACCAAGTTTCAACAATGTTCGTCGTAGACTACGCTTTGAGGACAGTAATTCCTGTTGGAGAAGTCGTCCACGATTCTCGTTTGTGATGACATTTCTTGGTCGTCCTGTTGTCTCCTTTCGTTGATATAAGACTGATCTGTGGACGGTCGGTCGCTACCGCAATGTACCACCGTCTGCATGTTGTCAAATTGCAATAAATAAAACCTACGTAATGTTTTTCAATGTCTGTCTTTCTTCAGTAATCCGAGGAAAAATCCGAGGCACGACAGCCCATGAAGGACCATGACCGACCATCCAGCTGCTGGCCTCACGTCCACATGCCGAAGCTGATGAGGACGATCTTCCAACCAGAATGGAGGTATCGTATGATTAGCAGGATGATCATCCACCAGCAGTTATAGCTGGATTTCGTAACCTGATTTTGCTACCTATCGTAGCTCCCCAAGTGCATCAAGATGCTGGGTGGGCATCGGTCCCATACACTGGCCAAAATTTCATGAGAATTTCTTTCCCCATGAGGACTCCATCCAGCGTTCATTCCGTAACGCGAGTCCTACGCAGGATGCCTTAGACCAGGACGCCACGGCGTGGCGCGAGACCTTCTGTAATCTATTTCTGTGATTTTTCGTAATCTTATCATTATTTAAGCACCAGATAGATAAAAATAATAATACATGCGTTTATATGCGCTAATAGTTGAATTATGCATTAACCCCTTAAATATGCACTATAAAAATTTGACCTCTGTTTAAAAATAGGTTAACTTGAAATGCATTTGTGCAATGGTAGCATATGATTTGCAGCTAAGGAATAAAATCTCAAAATATGTTACAATCCGCTCGCTAGTGATTACGTAACGTTTGTTCAGAAAGCCCAGTTCTATCTTTATTATTTCATATGTCTAATATCAGATGTTTCATTCGCATTAAATTGTAAGGTTTTATTCTACGCTAATTAGGCCTATTTACGTGTACTTTTCTTTCCAATTCAATATGATTAGTAACGTGGCGATTCTTATAGAACAGCAGAGAAACATAAAATAGTAAAAAGTATATAGCACAATTTTTTTCGAGTGTGAGGATTTCAAAATAAAACGACAATAACATAGGAACTCTTCCTAATATGTGATATGTATCGAAGCCTCCTATTACTTCAAGAACACGGCATTAATTCTCAATCTACGGCCTAACACATCGAGATCATGGAAACGTTTCATAAGGAAGGACAGTTTTATTTACTTTTTATTTATATCTAAAATTAGAAGCTTAATGTGCATTAACTTTTATGATTTTCTTCTGTCCATATTATTTGCCTGTACTTTTATTTTCAGCATAATATGATTAATAACTTGGCAATTCTTACAGAACTTGTGTGATACCTAAATTCGGAAGGAGTTGTTTGTTGTTTATTCAACTATCTGAACATCACAAGTGATATGAAAAAGGCACCACGTATCACGTATGAGGCAACTAGGCCAGGGGATAATGGGGTGGAGTGACCAGTACCTTTCCCCCTCCATTGCATACATCGGTGACACTAGTCAGACTTCAGATCGGAAAAAAGTATTTAGTACAAATTTATTTTCAGTGTAAGAATTTCGAAGTAATTTAATTTACAATATAGTAAAGGCTAATAGAAACTCTTCCTACAATGTGATTTGTATTGAAGCCTCCATTTCCTTCAAGAAGGACATGGCATGAATTTTCAGTGCGTTGCATAATATATAGTGATCCTGGAAACGTTTCATCAGAAAGGTCAGTTCTATCTTTTTCTATTTATATATCTAAAATCGGAAGTATTATTCGTAGAAAATTATAAGGTTTTATTCTATGCATAGTACTTGGGCGTAATTACATTTGCTTCTAGCGTAATATAACAAATAATGTGGCAATTCTTATAGAACTTATGCTATATTTAATTTCGGAGGCAGAATTCAGTACAAATTTAATTTTTGTGTTAATATTTCAAAGCATTTTGACTTTCAGTACAACAAATGACAAAAATGTATAAACTATTCCTATAATGTGATTTGTAATGAAGCCTCCATTTACTTCAAAAAGGAGAAAGGCATGACTCCTCAGTCTACGGAAATAACTTAATATAATGATTTTGGAAACGTGTCAACCGAAAGGCCGGTTGCATCCTTTTTATTTTATATACCTAAGATTAGAAGGTTAATTCACATTAAATTTTAACGTTTTATTCTCTGGATATTGTTTGAATCTACAGCATAATATGGTTAATAAAGCGATAAATCTTATAGAACTTATGCGATATTTAATTTCAGAAGGATTATATAATACAATTTATTTTCAGAATAACTATAGCATTATACTTTAATATTCAGTACATTATGGAACAATACTGTAGAAACCCTTCCTACAATATCATTCCTAATAAAGCATTTGGTTATTTCAAGAAAGGCTTGGCAAGAATCCTCAGTCTGCAGCCTATCATATGGTTACCATAGAAACGTTTCATCATAAACGCCAGTTCTATCCTTTTAATTTTATGTTTTTAAGATTATTAGTTTAATTGGTATGAAGGTTTATTCTACTATATTTGCTAGTACTTTTGTTTCCAGCATAATGACTAATAACGTGGCAATACTAAATAGAACATTTGCGATACTTAAATTCGGAATGAGTATACGAAGTACAAACATATCTTCAGTTTAAAAATTTGAAAATGCTTTAATTTTCAAAACAGCAAGGAACAATAATGTAGAACCTCTTCCTAAAATGTGTTTTTCAGTGAAATCTACAGTTCTTCAAGGAGAACATGGTTTGAATGCCCAGTTTGCAGACTAACACACAAATATCACGGAAACGTTTCATCAGAAAGGTCAGTTATATCTACCTTATTTGTATATATACTATTAGAAGTTTAATCAACATTGATTTGTAAGATACTACAGTATTTTATGTATACTGTCTGCGTGTACCTTTATTTTCAGCATAATATGATCAATAATGTAGCCATTTTTACAGATTTTGTGCGATACTTAAATTCAAGAGGAATGCTTAGTACATTTTCTTTTCCAGTGTAAGTATTTCAAAGTACATTTCAATTTTCAATACAGTATGGGACAATAACGTAGAAACTCTTTCTACAATATTTTTTGCAGTGAAGCCTTCATTTACTACAAAATGGACATGGCATGAATCTACAGAATAACATATGGACATCATGGAAATGTTTCATCAAAACAGTTAGTTCTATTTTTTTTTTCTACGTCTAAGATTAGAAGCTTAAATCATATTAAATATTATAAGGTTTTATTCTATGGATATAAATTGCGAGTATTTTTATTTTCAGGATAATATTATTAATAATATGACAAATATTATAGAACTTATGACATATTTAATATCCGAAAAAGTATTTACTGCAAATTTATTTCCAGTATAAGCATTTAAAAAGACTTCAATTGTCAGTACAGTAAGTGACAATAACATACAAAATGAGTACAGTTAGGAACAAAAACTGAGAGATCGTAGGTTTGTTTCCGATCTCTGATAACGAATTTGAATGATATCATGTGCGTCAGGAATCACACGACAGCTGAACTGTGGCGCGAGGTGAGAGACCAGTAGTGAGTGCATATTCATAGTCATAGAGTGCACGGCGACTCACAGCAGAAATACCCAAGAAAATCTAGCCTTTTTGAAAGGGGTACATAACAACCCTTTCCGATGCTAAGTACAGTCAAGTGAAAATAAAAGAAACCTGGTATAAACGAGGTTTCGTTATTTTTAAGATATAAATAAGATAATATAAATTATAAGGTTTTATCTTATTATTATTTGTGTGTACTTTTGTTTCCATCATAATATGATTAATAATACGGCAATTCTTATAGAACTTACGCGATATTTAATTTCGGAAAAAGTAGCTATTTACTGAGATATATTTCCAGTGTAAGCATTACAAAATACTTCAATTTTCAGTATAGTGAGTGACAATAATACAGAAAATCAGTATAGTATGGGAAAATAATGGAAAATTTCTTCCTACAATTTGATTGTAATGAAGCCTCGCGTTACTTCAAGAAAGACATGGCATGAATCTTCAATCTGCAGCCATAATATATAGAGACCATGAAAACATTTCATACGGTAGACTAGTTCTATCTTTTTGATGTTGTGTATTTAATATTAGAAGTTTAATCGCGTTAAGTAATAAGGTTTCATTCCATGCATATTATTTACGTGTACATTTTGTTCCAGCCTAATATGATTAATAATGTGGTATTTCTTTAAAAAAACTCATGTGATATGTAATTTCTGAAGGAGTACTTAGTACAAATTTATTTCCAGTGTAAATATTTCAAAATAGTTTTATTTTCTATACAGTAAGCGATTTACAAAATCTTGCCACAATGTGACATGTAACGAGGTCCCGCTTTACTTCAAGAAAGGCATTGCAGGATTCCTCAATCTACATCATAACATATAGTGATTATGGAAACGCTTCATTACAAAGGCAAGTCCTATTTTTTCATTTTTCATATCTAATATTAAAAACTTAATTCGTATTAAATTATAAGACTTTATTCAATGCTTATTACATACGTGTACATTTGTTTCGCCTGTGTTTATCCTGTATTACTTTATGGGTGCCAAACAGGTCGCTAACAGGGAAACACAGGACCAAACTACAAACGTGTCAAAGGAAAATGATGCCCAAAATAATGGGCGTATCACTGAAGGAGAAAATCCCAAATGCGACACTGTACCAACTAGCAGATACACAGGACATCACACATGCAGCCATTACATCCAAATGTAAATGGGGTGGACACGCGTCCAGGCTACCAGGCGACAGATGAACATACCGAGCTACCATGTGGGACCCCCGTATAGGAAGGAGACTTGAAGGCTGACCTCGGCGCAGATGGACAGACTTCTTCAAAGAACAGGAAGGTCAACAATGATCAGAGAGGCAAGAGACAGAAGAAAGTGGAAATTACTCGAGAGACATTTGTGCATAGACAGGAAGTTGTGAAAGGCAGTGAGATAATCATTGTTAAAGAAATTCAGGTTCTTAGACTTAAATATTACGTCTAACGTGAACTAGCTCACCACGTTAGGCAAGTAGAGCATTTCCTTATTTAAGGAGGTCTTTGCAATTCATGGGACATAATAGGCTACCTTTATCGATATCTTACATTAGATTCGATCATAGTATGATTAATAATTTTGGCAGTTCTTATAGAATGTCGTTGAAATTCTTATAGAACTTATGCAATATTTAATTTTTGAAGGATTATTTAGTGCAAATTAATTTTTAGAGTAACATTTCAAATTATTTCAAGTTTCAGTATATTACGTGACGAAAATGTGCAAACTACTCCTACAATGTGATTTGTAAAAAGCCTCGAGTTACTTCAAGAAAGACATGGTATGAATCTACAGTCTGCAGAGTAACATATATGGACCATGGAAAAATTTCATCAGAAAACCTAGTTTTATCTTTTTTATTGTGTATATGTAATATTTGAATTTTAATTCGCTTTAAATTGTAAGGTTTTATTCTCTAATGTTATTTGCCTGTACTTTTATTTTCAGTAAAATATGATTAATAACTTGGTAATTCTTACAGAACTTGTGCGATGCCTAAATTCGAAAGGAGGAGGAGTTGATTATTCAATTGCCTCAAGACATCAGAAGTGATACGAAGAAGGCACCACGTATAAGGCAACTAGGCCAGGGGATAATGGGGTGGAGTGGCCAGTACCTTTCCCCCTCCATTGCATACATCGGCGACACTAATCAGACTTCAGATCGGCAAAAAGTATTTAGTACAAATTTATTTTCAGTGTAAGAATTTCGAAGTACTTTAATTTTCAATATAGTAAAGGCTAATAGAAACTCTTCCTACAATGTGATGTGTATTGAAGCCTCCATTTACTTCAAGAAGGACATGACATGAATTTTCAGTCTGTTGCATAACATATAGTGATCATGGAAACGTTTCATCAGAAAGGTCAGTTCTATCTTTTTCATTTTATATATCTAAGATCAAATATTATTCGTATGAAATTATAAGGTTTTATTCTATGCATATTATTTGCGAGTAATTACATTTGCTTCTAGCGTAATATCAAAATTAATGTGGCAATTCTTATAGAACTATTGCGATATTTAATTTCGGAAGGAGAACTCGGTACAAATTTTTTTAATTTTTGTGATAATATTTCTAAGTACTTTCACTTTCAGTACAATAAATGACAAAAATGTACAAACTGTTCCTACAATGTGATTTGTAATGAAGTCTCCATTTATTTCAAGAAGGAGAAAGACATGACTCCACAGTCTACGGCATAACTGAATATAATCATCTTGGAAACGTTTCAACCGAAAGGCCGGTTGCATCTTTTTATTTTATATACCTGCGATTAGAAACTTAATGCGCATTGAATTTTAAGGTTTTATTCTCTGCATATTGTCTGGGTATACAGTATAATATGGTTAATGACGTGACAATTTTTATAGAACTTATGCGATATTTAATTTCGGGAGGATTATATAGTACAAATTTATTTTCAGTATAACCATAACACTATACTTCAATATTGAGTACGGTATGGATATAAATTTATCAATCTTCCTCAACTTGGTGAGGTAGCCAAAGACAAAGAGTGTTAAACAGTAACATTTAAAATGACATTAAGAATGTCTTACAAGAAATTTGTTTACAAGAAACTAAAATTTGCAGTAGATAATATTTCACATAATGAAAATTTATAAAAAAATACAGATAAAAAGTAAAAATCTGTAAAACTGTAGAAACTCTTCCTACAATATCATATTTTATAATAAAGCCTTTGGTTACTTCAAGAAAGACATGGCAAGAATACCCAATCTGCAGCCTATCATATGGTTACCATGGAAACGTTTCATTATAAACAACAGTTCTATCCTTTTCATTTTATGTAGCCTATCTAAGATTATTAGTTTAATTCGTATGAAGTTATAAGGCTTTATTCTATGCATAATATTAGCGAGTACCTTCGTTTCCAGCATTAGGCCTGTATGATTAATAACGTGGCAATACTAAATAGAACCTTTGTGATACTTAAATTCGAATGATTATACAAAGTAGAAATATAACTTCAGTTTAAATATTTGAAAATGCTTTAATTTTCAAAACAGCAAGGAACAATAATGTACAACCTCTTCCTAAATTGTGTTTTTCAGTGAAACCTCCGGTTACTTCAAGGAGAATATGGTTTGAATCCTCAGTCTGCAGTCGTAACACAGAAATATCATGGAAACTTTTCATCAGAAAGGTCAGTTCTATCTACCTTATTTTTATATATACTATTACAAGTTTAATTATAATTGAATTGTAAGATACTGTTTTATGTATATGCCTGAGTGTACCTTTATTTTAAGCATAATATAAATAATAATGTTGCAATTCTTATATAAATTATGACACGCTTAAATTCGGAAAGAGTTTTCAGTAGTACAAATTTATGTTCAGTGTAAGAATTTCAAAATGCTTTAATTTTCAGTACCACATATAATGTGGCAATTCTTATAGAACTTATGCGATATTTAATTTCGGAAGCAGAATTCAGTACAAATTTAATTTTTGTGTTAATATTTCTAACTACTTTCACTTTCAGTACAATAAATGACAAAAATGTACAAACTATTCCTACAATGTGATTTGTAATGAAGCCTCCATTTACTTCAAGAAGGAGGAAGGCATGACTCATCAGTCTATGGCATACCAATATAATGACCATAATAATTCAGAATTAGTATTGCCATTCAACGAGGGAAAGCTATAAGTTTTATGGGGACTTTTACAGAATCTAAATCACTGGAAGAAATATTTTATTTCTTGTAGAGCTGTAGACTGCTTTTCGCATCCTTTAGTTTTGTTGCTAATTTCTAGTTTGTCCCTTACCCAATTGTCCAATTTAAAATTAAATTTTATTTTGTATCAGACAGTTTACTATGTTTGTAGATAATATTGTCTTAAATTAAAGCATTAGGTAAAATTGATAAGGGACAATAACGAAGAAACTCTTCCTACAATATGGTTTGTAATGAAGCGTCCGGTTATTTCAAGGAGGAGGATGGCTTTTAATTCTCTATGTCAGTTTGCAGCCAAGACATAGTCATCTTCGAAACCTTTCATGGGAAAGGCCTGTTGCGTCTATTTAATTTTAAATCCAATATTACAAGTTTAATTCATATTAAATTATAAGTTGCTTTTTGTATGCATATTGATTTAGTGTCCTTTTTCCAGCACAATAAGATTAATAACGTGGCAATCCTTACAGATTTTGTGCGATACTTAAATTCGGGAGGAATGTTTAGTACAATTTATCTTCCAGTGCAAGCATTTCAAAGTACATTTAAATTTTCAATACAGTATGGGATAATTACGTAGAAACTCTTCCTACAATATCATTTGCAGTGAAGCTTCCATTTACTACAAGATGGACATGGCAAGAATCCTCATTCTGCAGCATAACATATGGAGATCATGGAAATGTTTCATCAAAACGGTCAGTTCTATCTTTTTTCATTTTATACATCTAAGATTAGAAGCTTAAATCGTATTAAATATTATAAGGTTTTATTGTATGCATATTATTTGCGAGTACTTTTGTTTTCAGCAGAGTATGATTAATAACATGGCAATTCTTATAGAAATTATGACATATTTTAATTTCAGAAAAAGTATTTACTACAAATTTATTTCCAGTGTAAGCATTAAAAAAAATACTTCAATTTTCACAACAGTAAGTGACAATAACATAGGTAATCAGTACAGCAGGGAACAAAAATGCAGATATTATTCCTACAATATGATTGTCATGAAGTCTCGCGTTAGGCCTACTTTAAGAACGACATGGTATGGATCTTCAGTCTGCAGCCTTACATACAATGATCATGAAAATGTTTCATCAGGTAGACAAGTTCTGTCTCTTTTAAGTTAATAATAATAATAATAATAATAATAATAATAATAATAATAATAATAATAATAATAATAATAATAATAAATATATATGATATATAATAATATATTATTATTAGTATTATTATTATTATTGTTATTATTATTATTATTATTATTATTATTATTATTATTATTATTATTATTATTATATTAGAAGTTTGATTCCCGTTAAATTATAAAGTTTGACATTTTACGCGCACATTAATTGCTTACAGCGTAATGCGACTAATAATGTGACAGTTCTTAAAAAAGTAATGCGATATTTAATTTCGGAAAGAGTACTTAGTACAAATATATTTTCAGTGTCAATTTTTTAAAATACTTCTATTTATTTTCTGCACAGTAAGCGACGATAATTTAGAAAACTTTCCTACAATGTGATTTTGTAACGGAGCCCTGCTTTACCTCATGAAAGGCATGGCAGGATTCCTCAATCTGCAGCATAACATAATATGGAAACGCTTCATCACAAAGGCAAGTTCCTTTTTTCCTTTTTCATTTTACGTATCCAAATAGAAGCTTAATTCTTACCAAATTATAAAGTTCTTTTTCTATGTTTGTTATATCGGTCTACTTTTATTTCTAGCATAATATGGTTAATAATATGGCAATTCTTATGAAACTGATGCGATACCTAAATTCGGAAGGATTATGTGTACAATTTTTTTTTCAGATTACGTACTTCAAAATACTTCAATTTTTAGTACAGTAAGTAACAAAAATGTACGAACTAATTCTACAACATGATTTGTAATGAAGCCTCTCGTCACTTCAAGAAACAAATACATAATATGAATCTCTAGTCTCCAACCTTACATATAATGATATGGAAACGTTTCATCAGGAAGGCAAGTTCTTTCTTGTTTATTGTATATATCTAATAAAATAAGATTAATACGCATTAAATTATTTATTTCCAGCGATATATCATTAATAACGTGCCAATTCTTATAGAACTTGTGCAATTCTTAAATTCGTAATCGGGTTTTATCTTACTTTATTCTTTAGGTTTTATGTTCTTAAGGAGTAATAGTTAAGAGCGCAAATAACCATAGTTGCCAACGCGCTCTTTTTAAACCTCATTTTTCACTCCAATCCTAATTGGGGAAGAAGTATTTAGTAGCCTAATAATTTATTTTCAGTGTAAGCATTTTAAAGTACTTCAATTATCAATATGGTAAGGGCCAATAACGTAGAAACTCTTCCTACAATGTGATTTGTAATGAAAACTCCTCTTACTTCAAGAACGACATGAATACTCAGTTTGCAGCATAACTTAAACTTATCATCGAAAAGTTTCATCAGAAAGGAGAATTATATTATGTTATTTTATATATCTTACACTAAAAGTGTAAACCGAATTAAATAATTTTCTGCGTATTATTTGCCTGTTCTCTTATTTTCAGCAATTTTATTATAATTAATAACGTGGCAATTCTTGTAGAAATTTGTTCGATATTTTATTTCGAAAGGATTATGTAGTGTATTTTATTTTCATTCTAATCGTATCACATTATTTCTATTTTCAGTGTAGCAAGGAACAAAAACATAGAAACACTTCCTACACTGTGATTTTTAATCAAGTCTCCGGTTACTTCAAGAAATTCATGGCAAGTCTCCTCAAATAGCAGCCTAACATAAGGTGAACGTCGAAACGTTTCATCAGAAAGGTAAGTTATATCCATTTCATTTCATATGACTAATGTTAGAGGCTTAATTCGCATTAAATAATACGGTTTTATTCTATGCATATTCTTTGGTTGCATTTTTGTTTCCGGCACAATATGATTAATAATGTAGTAATTCTAGTAAAACATACACGATATTTAATTTCGGAAAAATTATTTGCGTGTGGTTTCATTTCGAGCATAATATGACTAATAATGCTGTAACTCTTACAGAACTTACGAGATATTTAATTTTGGGAAAATCATTTGCATTTGCTTTCAATCTACCATAATATCATTAATAATGTTGTAATACTTATAGACATTATACAATAATTTATTGTAGAAGAATTATTTGCGTGGGCTTTCACTTCAAGCATAATATGATGAATAACGTACTAGGTCTAATTCTTACAGATATTATCACATATATAATTTCGGAAGAATTATTTGAGTGTGCTTTTATTTCCAGCTTAATATGATTATTAATGTGGTAATTGTTATTGAACTTATGCCATACCGGTATTTAATTTCGGAAGACAAACAAGCTTGTGTTTTATTTCCAACATAATACGACGAATAATGTGATAATCCTTACATTAATTATGCCATATATAATTTCGGAAGAATTATTTGGGTGTGCTTTTATTTCCAGCATAATATGATTATAAATGTGATAATTCTTATTGAATTTATGCCATACCGGTATTCAATTTTGGAATACATATTTGCCTATGTTTTATTTCCAACGTAATACGACGAATAATGCCATAATTTTTACAGCAATTATGCCATATATAATTTCGGAAGAATTATTGGCATGAGCTTCTGTTTCTAGCAAAATATGATTAATAATGTGATAATTCTTATAGAACATATGCCATACTTAATATCGGAAGAATTATTTGAGGGCGCTCTTCTTTTAACGTTATATGATTATTAAATTGATGTGGTAATTGTTATAAAAATTATGAGACAGTTAATTTCATATGAATTAGTTGCGAGTGCTCCCCTATTCACGTTATATGATTAATAATGTCATAATTCTTATGCAGCAATACATGTGCGATATTTAATTTTGGAAAAATAATTACGTGTACCATTTTTTCCGGCATAATATAATCTACAATACGGTAATTCCTATGCAAGAATCCGATATTTATTTTCGGAAGAATTAATTACGTGTACCATTATTTCTGGCGTAATATAATTCACAATATGGAAATAAAATTCCTATGTAAGAATCCGATATTTAATTTTGAAAGAATTAATTACGTGTACCATTATTTCCGGCATAATATAATTTACAATATGGTAATTCCTATGTAAGAATCCGATATTTGATTTTGGAAGAATTATTTGCGTGTCCTTTCATTTCCATCGTAATAAGATTAATAATGTGTCAATTATCATAGATGTTATGCGATATTTAATTTCGGAAGAATGATATACGTGTGCTTTCGTTTCCAGCATAATATGATTAATAATGTGGTAATTCTTGTAGAATTTATGCGATATTTATTTTGCGAAGAATTAATTGCGTTTGCTCTTATATCTATCATAATATCATTAATAATGCTGTAATTCTTATAGACATTATGCAATATTATATTTTAGAAGAATTATTTGCATGTGCTTTCATTCCAAGCCTAATACGATGAATAACGTAATAATTCTTATAGAAATTATCACATATATAATGTCGGAAGAATTACTTCAGTGCGCTTTTATTTTCAGCATAATATCATTATTAATGTGGTAATCATTATTGAACTTGTGAGATACCGGTATTTAATTTCGGAATACAAAGTTGCGTGAGTTTTATTTCCAAAATAATATGACAAATAATGTGATAATTCTTGCAGTAATTATGTCATATATAATTTCGGAAAAAATTATTTGCGTGTGCTCTTATTTCCAAGAATAATATGCTTATTATTGTGGTAACTCTTATTGAACATATGCCATACCGTTATTTCGAAAGACTTACATGCGTGTGTTTTATATCCAACATAATACGACGAATAATGTGATAATATTTCCAGTAATTATGCCATAATTAATTTCGAAAGAATTATTTGGCTGTACTTTTATAACCAGCATAATTTAATTATTAATGTGAAAATTCTTATTGAACTTAAGCAATATCGGTATTCAATTTCGGAAGAGTTACTTGTCTATGTTTTATTTCCAACTCAATTCGACTAATAATGTGAAAATTCTTACAGTAAGCAAGCCATATTCAATTTCGGAAGAATTATTTACCTGTGCTTTTATTTCCAGCATAATATGAATATTAATGTGGCAATTCTTATTTAACTTATGCGATACCAGTATTTAATTTCGGAAGATTTGCTTACGTGTGTTTCATTTCAAAACATAATACGACGAATAATGTTCTAATTCTCGTACTAATTATGCAACCTTTAATTTCGGAAGAATTATTTTCGTGGTCTTATATACAGAGCATTCTATGTTTATTAATGCGGTAATTCGTATTGAACTTATTCCATACCGGTATTTAACTTCGGAAGACTGACGTGCGTGAGTTTTATTACCAACATAATAAGAAGAATAGAGTAATTATGCCATATTTTATATTGGGAGAACTATTTGCATGAGCTTCCATTTATAGCAAAATATATGATTAATAATATGCTCATTCTTGTAGAACTTGTATGATTTTTAATTTCGAAAGATCTATTTGCGTGTCTTTTTATTTCCATCATAATATTATTAATAACGTGAAAAATGTGTAGAAGTTATGCGATATTTAATTTCGTAAGAATTATTTGGGTTTTTTTATTTCCTGCATAATATGATTAAAATGTGGTAATTCTTATTGGACTACAGCGATAATTAACTTCGGAGAAATTATTTGTGCTTACTTTTATTTCCAGCAATATATAATTAATAATGAGATAGTTCGTATGCAACTCAAGCGATAATTAATTTCGAAAGAATTATTCCCGTGTGGATTGATGACCAGCATAGTATGATTAATAACGTTGCAAATATTGCACAATGTATGTGATATTTAATTTCGGAAAAATTATATGCTTCTGCCTTTATTTCTAGCAAAATATGTTTAACAACCTGGTAATGTTTATAGAATTTTTGCGATAATTAATTTCGGAAGAATTATTTGCGTGTGCCTTTACTTCCAGCACTGTGGTAATTCCTATAGAACATGTGCGACTTTCAGTTTCGGAAGAGTTACCTGCGTTTACTTTTATTTTCAGCATTGTGTGATTAAAATTGTTGAAATTCTCATAGAACACATGCGATATTTTAATTTTGGAACTATTATTTACGTGTGCTTTTTTCAGCATAATATGATGAATAATTTGAAATTATTTACAGAAATAATGACGTATTTAATTGCGGAAAAAATTATTTGAATGTCCCTTTATTTCTAGCATAATATTATTATTCAGGTGGTAATTCTTGTTGTACTTGTGCGATACAGGCATTTAATTTCGGAAGACTAAATAGCGTGTGTTTTATTTCTAACATAATACGAAAATAATGAGATAATGCTTACGGTAATTACGACATATATTTAATTTCGTAAGAATTATTTGCGTGTGCTTTTATTTCTAGCATAATATGAATATTTATGTGGTAATTCTTATTGAACATATGCGATACCGCAATATCATACGGAAGACTTACTTGCATGTGTTTTATCTCCAACATAATAAGTCCAATAATGTGATAATTCTTTCAGTAATTGTGTGAAATTCAATTTCGAAAGAATTACTTGAGTGTGCATTTATTTCCAGCATAATAAGATTAATAATTTGGTAATTCTTATTGATATTATGCAAAAGCAGTACTTAATTTCGGAAAACTAATTTGCGTGTCTCTTTCCGATATAATATGTTCAATAATGTGATAATTCTTACAGTAATTATGTGAAATTCAATTTCGAAAGAATTATTTGCGTGTACATTTATTTCAAGAAAAATATGATTATTAATTTGGCAATTCTAATTGATATTATGCCACAGAAGTATTTATTTTCGGAAGACGTGATTGCGTGTGTTTTATTTCCAATATAATACGACGAATAATGATGTCATTCTTACAGTAATTATGGCATAATTAATTTCGGAAGAATTATTTACGTGTGCTTTTATTTCTAGCATAATATGATTATTAATGTGATAATTCTTAACGAACTGAGGCTATACCGGTATTTAATTTCGGAAAATTTGCTTGCGTATGTTTCATTTCCAACATAATACAAGGAATAATGTGATAAATGTTACTGTAATTATATCATATTTAATATCGGAAAAATTATTTGCGTTAGCTTTTATTTCCAGCATAATATGATTATTAATGTGGTAATTGTTATGGAATTTATGCAATACCACTATTCAATTTCGGAACACTTAGTTGCGTGTGATTTATTTCCATTTTAATACGAAGAATAATGTGATAATTCTTATAATAATTATGCCATATTTAAATTCTGAAGAATTATTTGGTTGTGCTTTTATAATCAGCATAATTTAATTATTACTGTGATAATTCTTATTGAACATATGCCATTCCGGTATTTAGGTTCGGAAGACTAACTTTCGTGTGTTTTATTTCCACCAAAATACGATAAATAATAACGTGATAATTCTTACAGTGATTATGTCATATTTAATTTCGGAAGAATTATTTGCGTTACCTTTTATTTCCAGCATAATATGATTATTACTGTGGTAATTCTTATTCAACTTATGCCCTACAAGTAGTGAATTTTGAACTTGCCTGTGTTTTATTTGCAACTTAATACGTCGAATATTGTGATAATTAGTACAGTAATTATGCCATTTTTAATTTTCGATGATTTTTTGCGAGTGCTTTTATTTACAAAATAACATGAATATTCATGTGGTAATCCTTATTGAACTTATTCGATACCGGTATTTAATTTCGGAAGATTTGCTTCTGTGTGATTTATTTCCAACATAATATGACGAATAAGATGTAATTCTTACAGCAATTGTGCGATATTTAATTTCGGAAAAATTATATTCGTGTGTTTTCATTAAGAGCATAATATGATTATTAATGCGGTAATCCTTATTGAACTTAGGCTATACCGGTATTTAATTTGGGAAGACTTAATTGCGTGTGTTTGATTTCCAACATAATACGACGAAAAATAAGATAAATCTTGCAGTTATTGTGCCATATTTAATGTCGGAAAAATTATTTGCTCCTGCTTTTATTAATGTGTTAATTCTTATTGAACTTATGCCATACCGGTATTTAATTTCGTAAGACTTGCTTGCGTGTGTTTGATTTCCAACATAATACGAGGAATAATGTGATAACTCTTACAGTAATTAGGCCATATTTAATTTCAGAAGAATTATATGCGTGTGCGTTTACTTCCAGCATAATATGAATATTAATATGGTAATTCTTATTTAACTTATGCGATACAGGAATTTAATTCGGTAGAATTAATTGCATATGTTTTATTTCCAACATAATACGTACAAATATGTGATAATTCTTTCAGTAATTATGTGAAATTCAATTTCGAAAGAATTATTTCAGTTCGCATTTATTTCCAGCATTATATTATTATTAATTTGTTAATTCTTATTGACATTATGCCATAGCAGTATTTAATATCGGAACACTAACTTGCGTGTCTATTTCCGACGTAATTTCTTCAATAATATGGTAATTATTACAATAATTAGCCTATGCGAAAGTCGATTTCGGAAGAATTGTTTGCGTGTGCATTTATTTCAAGCAAAATTTGATTATTAATTCGGAAATTCTTATTGATATTATGCCACACCAGTATTTATTTTCGTAAAACTTGCTTGCGTGTGTTTTATTTCCAATATAATACGACGAATAATGATGTGATTCTTACAGTAATTGCGGCATATTTAATTTCGGAAAAATTATTTACGTGTCCTGTTATTTCTAACATAATATGGTTATTAATGTGATAATTGTTATTGGGTTTATGCCATACCGATATTTAATTTCGGATGACTTCCTTGCGTGTGTTTTATTTCCAACATAATGCGACGAATAATGTGATAATTCTTACAGTAATTATGCCATATTAATTTCGAAGTTTTATTTGCGTGTGTAGCTACTGTTTGAGTTGTTATCATGCTAAGTGTCAATGATAAGTGCTAGATGACTTACTTGCAAGAATTGTGACAGAAGATGGAACATGGCTCCACCATTTTTGACCGGAAACAGAATCAGACAATGGAGTTGCATCATGCAAATGCACCAAAGAAATAGAAATTCAAAAGTACGCCTTCGGCAGGAAACGTTATGGCTACTGTGTTTTTCGATTCAGAAGGACTCTTGCTTGTGGACATCATGCCACACGGAACCAACATTAATTCTGACGGGTATGTTGCAAATCTCAAGAAAAATTCTAGTTCGACTGAGTCGTGTTCGACGACATCGGGAGTAGCAGGATGTTCTGCTATTTCACGACAACGCACAGCAATATGTCAGTCACAAGACCACAGACCAGATCAGAAAATTGGGATAGACAACACTGAAACAACCGCCTTACAGTCCTGAACTGGCACCGTGCGATTACCATCTCTTTGGTAAACTGAAGGATTCCTTCGCGGAACGTGGTTAGAAGATGACTTCATTGTGAACGCTGTTAAGAGTGGCTCAGACGTGTTGGTCCAATCTTTTACCGTGCTGGTCTACAGGCCCTCGTTCCTAGGTTACATAAGGCAGTTGAAAGGGACGGGGATTATGTGGAAAAGTGACATTTTGTTCCTTAAGGATGCATCTACATTCTGTGCAAATAGCAAAGCTGTAGGATAAAAATATAATATTTAAACAAACGTTGTGCATTACTTTTGGAGTTACCCTAGTAATATAGGTAAAATAAAGTCCGTTATAAATGTGTTCACCCTTTCAGGGCAAGAAGATCCCTTTTCAATTTCAATTTTTACTTCGATTTCATTCTTATTATGTGTTGACATGTATTTTCGAGTTTTCTTGCTATGAATATTAGACGGAATTACTATGTTTGAAGTCTTGTAACAATAAATGAGAATTTAATTTGACTTTAATGAATTTTTCCACAATTCTTCTACCTCTCACGAAATTATCAATGCAATATCACGAAATTACCAAGGTTATCACGAAATAACCAACCTTTCAGCTTAAGTTGTAAAAGTGGTTTTTGGCACATATTAAAGAAAGTATTTAATCTTTTATGTCTTCAGATTTGTACAGCAAGTTTTCGTCTTTTAGATGAAAAAATCTGAATAAGGATATATTTACACATTTGCATTTTAAATTAGTTTTCATGAAATTATCACGAAATTACCAATGTTTACCGTACAGTAAATATGCCATATTTAATATTGGGAGAACTGTTTGCATGTCCTCTATTTCTGGCAAAATATATGATTAATAATCTGCTCTTTCTTGTAGAACTTGTAAGATTTTTAATTTCGAAAGAGTTATTTGCGTGTGCTTTTATTTCCAGCACAATATTATTAATAACGTGAAAATAGTAGAGAAGTTATGCCATATTTAATTTCGAAAGAATTGTTTGCGTCAGCTTTTATTTTCACCATATTATGATTATTAATGTGGTAATTGTTATGGAAATTATGCCATACCGGTATTCAATTTCGGAACACTTATTTGCGTGTGATTTATTTCCATCTTAATACGAAGTATAATGTGATAATTCTTACAGTAATTATGCTATTTTTAATATCTGAAAAATTATTTGGGTGTTCTTTTATAACCAGCATAATTTAATTACCAATGTGATAATTCTTATTTAACATATGCCATACCAGTATTTAGCTTCGGAAGACTAACTTTAGTGTGTATTATTTCCAACAAAATACGGTAAATAATAATGTAATAATTCTTACAGTAATTATGTCAAATTTGATTTCGGAGAAATTATTTGCGTTGCCTTTTATTTCCACCATAATATGATTATTAATGTGCCAATTCTTATTAAACTTATGCCCTACCCGTATTGAATTTAGAACTTGCGTGTGTTTTATTACCAACTTAATAATTAGAATAGTAGGATAATTAGTACAGTAATTATGCCATTTTTAATTTCCGATGATTTTTACGTGTCGTTTTATTTACACCACAATATGAATATTCCAGTGGTAACTCTTATTGAACTTATTCGATACCGGTATTTAATTACGGATCATTTGCTTCCGTGTCTTTTATTTCCGGCATAATATGACGCATAAATTGTAAATGTCACAAAATTATGCAATATTTAACTGCGGAAAATTTATTTTCCTGTGCTTTTTTTTCGAGCATAATATGATTATTAATGCGGAAAACTTTATTGAACTTATGACATAGCAGTATTTAATTTGGGAAGACTTAGTCGTGTGTGAGTATTTCCAACATAATACTACGAATAATATAATAATTCTTACAGTAATTATGCCATATTTAATTTCGGAAGAATTATTTACTTGTGCTGTTATTTTCACCATAATATGATAATTAATGTGGTAATTCTTATTGAAATTATACCATACAGGTATTTAATTTCGGAAAACTTACTTGCGTGTGTCTCACTTCAAACATAGTATGACGAATATTGTGATAATTCTTACAGTAATTAAGCCATATTTAATTTCGGAAGAATTATTTGTGTGTGTCTCATTTCCAACATAATACGGCGAATATTGTGATAATTCTTACAATATTTAAGCCATATTTAATTTCGGAAGAATTATTTGCGTGTACCTCATTTCCAACATAATACGACGAATATTGTGATAATTCTTACTGGAATTAAGCCATATTTAATTTCGAAAAAATTATTTGCGTGTGTCTCATTTCCAACATAATGCGACGAATATTGTGATAATTCTTACAGTAATTAAGCCATATTTAATTTCTGAAGAATTATTTGCGTGTGTCTCATTTCCAACATAACACAAAGAATATTGTGATAATTCTTACAGTAATTAAGCCATATTTAATTTAGGAAGACTTATTTGCGTGTGTCTCATTTCCAACATAATACGACGAATATTGTGATAATTCTTACAGTAATTAAGCCATATTTAATTTCGGAAGAATTTTTCGCGTGTGCTTTTATTTACAGCATAATAGGAATATTAATGTGGCAATTCTTATTGAACTTATTCGATACCGGTATTTAATTTCGGATTATTTGCTTCCGTGTGTTTTACTTCCAACATAATATGACTAATAACTTGTAATTTTTACAGCAATTGTGCAATATTTTGATTTCGGAAAAATTATTTTCGTGTGCTTTTATATCGAGCATAGTATGATTATTAAAGCGGTAAACCTTATTGAACTTATGCCATAGCGGTATTTAATTTGGGAAGACTTAGTTGCGTGTGTTTAATTTCTAACATAATAAGACGAATAATATGATAATTCTTACAGTAATTTTGCTATATTTAATTTCGGAAATACTATTTGCTTGTGCTTTTATTTTCACCATAATATATAATTAATGTGGTAATTCTTATTGAACTTATGCCATACCGGTATTTATTTTCGGAAGACTTGCTTCCGTGCGTTTGATTTCCAACATAATACGACGAAAAATATGTTAACTCTTACAGTAATTAAGCCATATTTAATATTGGGAGTGCTATATGCATGAGCTTCTAGTTTTAGCAAAATCTGACTAATAATCTGCTCATCCTTGTAGAACATATATGATTTTTAATATCGAAAGTGTTATTAGCGTGTTCTTTTATTTCCAGCATAATATTACTTATAACCTGAAAATTGTATAGCAGTTATCCGATATTAAATTTCTTAAGAATTATTTGCGTGTGCCTTTTATTTCCAGCATAATATGAAAAAAATGTCGTAGTTCTTATTTGTCTACGGCGACAATTAATTTCGGAAGATTATTTGCGTGTGCCTTTACTTCAAGCACAGTAGTAATTCTTACAGTACATCTGCGACTTTCAATTTCGGAAGAGTTACCTGCGTCTAGTTTTCTTTTCAGCATTGTTTGATTGAAATTGTAGAAATTAATATAGAATATATGCGATATTTTGATTTCGGATCTATTAATTATGTGTGCTTTTTTCAGCATAATATGATGAATAATGTGGAATTACTTACAGAAATAATGACGTATTTAATTCCGGAAAAATATTTGAGTGTGCTTTTATTTCTAGCATAATATGAATATTAAGTTGGTAATTCTTGTTGTACTTGTGCGATACAGGTATTTAATTTCGGAACACTTAATAGCGTGTGTTTTATTTCTAACATAATACGACGAATAATGTGATAATTCCTACAGTACTCACGACATATTTAATTTCCGTGAGTTTTATTTGCGTGTGCATTTAATTGCAGCAAATTATGAATATTAATGTGGTAATTCTTATTGAACTTATGCGATACCGGAATTTAATTCGTAAGAATAACTTGAATGTGTCCTATTTCGAACATAATACGACCAATAATGTGATAATTATTTCAGTAATTATGTGAAATTCTATTTGGAAAGAATTATTTGAGTGTGCAATTATTTCCAGCATAATATGATTATTAATTTGGTAATTCTTATTGATATTATGCCATAGCAGTATCTAATTTCGGAAGACTAAATTGCGTGTCTATTTCCGACGTAATATGTTCAAAAATGTGACAATTCTTACAGTAAAGATGTGAAATTAAATTTCGAAAGAATTATTTGCGTGTGCATTTATTTCAAGCAAAATATGATTATTAATTCGGTAATTCTTATTTATATTATGCCACACCAGTATTTATTTTCGCAAGACTTGCTTGCGTGTGTTTCATTTCCAATATAAAACGACGAATAATGCGACAATTCTTACAGCAATTATGCCATATTTAATTTCGGAAGATTTATTTGCGTGTCCTTTTATTTTCAGCATTATATGATAATTAATTTGGTAATTCTTATTGAAAGTATGCAATACCGGTATTTAATTTCGGAAGACTTGCTTGCGTGTGTTTCATTTCCAACATAATACGGCGAATAATGTGATCATTCTTACAGTACTTAAGCCATATTTATTTTCGGAAGAATTTTTCGCGTGTGCTTTTATTTCCAGCAAAATATGAATAATTATGTTGCAATTCTTATTCAAATTATGCGATAGCAGTATTTAATTTCGAAAGATTTACTTGCGTGTGTTTCATTTCCAACATAATACGACGAATAATTTTGTATTTCGTATAGTAATTATGCAATATTTAATTTCGGAAGAATTATTTTCATGGTCTTTTATTTACAGCACTATTTGATTATTAATGCGGTAATTATTATTGAACTTATTCCATACCGGTATTTCATTTCGGAAGACTTACTTCCATGTGTTTTATTACCAACATAACACGACGAATATAGTAATTATACCATATTTAATATTGGGAGAACTATTTGCATGAGCATCTATTTCTAGCAAAATATATTATTAATAATCTGCTCATTCTTGTAGAAGTTGTGTGATTTTTAATTTCGAAAGAGTTATTTGCGTGTGCATATATTTCCAGCATAATATTATTAATAACGTGAAAATTGTATAGAAGTTATGCCATATTTAATTTCGGAACAATTGTTTGCGTTAGCTTTTATATCCAGCATATTTTGATCATAAATGTGGTAATTGTTATGGAAATTATGCCATACCGGTATTCAATTTCGGAACATTTATTTGCGTGTGATTTATTTCCATCTTAATACGAAGTATAATGTGATAAGTCTTACTGTAATTATGCTATTTTTAGTATGTGAAAAATTATTTGGGTGTGCTTTTATAACCAGCATAATTTAATTACTAATGTGATAATTCTTATTGAACATATGCCATACCAGTATTTAGATTCGGAAGACTAACTTTAGTGTGTTTTATTTCCAACAAAATACGACAAATAATAACGTGATAATTTTTACATTAATTATGTCATATTTAATTTGGGAGGAATTATTTGCGTTGCCTTTTATTTCCAGCATAATATGATTATTAATGTGGCAATTCTTATTCAAATTATGCCCTACACGTATTGAATTTCGAACTTGCGTGTGTTTTATTTTAAACGTAATAAGTCGAATAGTGGGATAATTAGTACAGTAATTAAGCCATATTTAATTTCGGAAGAATTATTTGCGAGTACTTTATTCCAGCATTATATGAATATTTATGTTGCAATTCTTATTGAACTTGTGGGATATAAGTATTTAATTTCGAAACATATGCTTGCGCGTGTTTCATTTCCAACGTAGTACGACGAATAATGTTGTAATTCTTATAGTAATTATGCAATATTTAATTTCGGAAGAATTATTTTCGTGGGCTTCTATTTAATGCGGTAATTATTATTGAACTTATTCCATACCGCTATTTAATTTCGGAAGAATTACTTGCGTGTGTTTTATTACCAACATAATACGACGAATATAGTAATTATACCATATTTAATATTGGGAGAACTATTTGCATGAGCATCTATTTCTAGCAAAATATATTATTAATAATCTGCTCATTCTTGTAGAAGTTGTCTGATTTTTAATTTCGAAAGAGTTATTTGCGTGTGCATATATTTCCAGCATAATAGTATTAATAACGTGACAATTGTATTGACGTTATGCGATATTTAATTTCGGAAGAATTATTTGTGTTAGCATTTATTTCCAGCACAATATGATGATTAATTTGGTAATTGTTATGCAATTTATGCCATACCGGTATTCAATTTCGGAACACTTATTTGCGTGTGATTTATTTCCATCTTAATACGAGGAATAATGTGATAATTCTTACAGTACTTATGCCATATTTATTTTCCAAGGAATTGTTTGGGTGTGCTTTTATAACCAGCATAATTTAATTACTAATGTGATAATTCTGATTGAACATATGCCATACCGGTATTTAGTTTCGGAAGACTAACTTTAGCGTGTTTTATTTCCAACAAAATACGATAAATAATAATGTGACATTTCTTACTTTAATTATGTCATATTTAATTTCGGAGGAATTATTTGCGTTGCCTTTTATTTCCAGCATAATATGATTATTAATATGGTAATGCTTATTCAACTTATGCCCTAACCGTATTGTATCTCGAACTTGAGTGTGTTTTATTTCCAACTTAATAAAAGTCGAATAGTGTGATAATTAGTACAGTAATTATGCCATTTTGAATTTCCGACGATTTTTTGCGTGTGCTTTTATTTACAACAAAATATGAATATGCATGTGGTAACTCTTATTGAACATATTCGATACCGGTATTTAATTTCGGATGATTTGCTTCCGTGTGTTTTATTTCCAGCATAATATGACGAATAAGTTGTAAATCTTACAAAAATTATGCAATATTTATGTTCGGAAAAATTATTTTGTGTGCTTTTATTTCGAGCATAATATGATTATTAATGCGGTAATCCCTATTGAAATTATGCCATAGCGGTATTTAATTTGGGAAGACTTAGTCGTGTCTCATTATTTTCAACATAATACTACGAATAATATGATAATTCTTACAGTAATTATGCCATATTTAATTTCGAAAAAATTATTTGCTTGTGCTGTTATTTTCACCATAATATGATAATTAATGTATGCTAATTCTTATTGAACTTATGCCATACCGGTATTTAATTTCGGAAGACTTACTTGCGTGTGTCTCAATTTCCAAAATAATGCGACGAATATTGTGATAATTCTTACAGTATTTAATCCATATTTAATTTCGGAAATATTATTTACGTGTGCTTTTATTTCCAACATAATATGAGTATTAATGCTTCAATTCTTTTTGCACTTATGCGATACCAGTATTTAATTTCGGAAGATTTGCTTGCGTGCGATTCATTTCCAACATAATACGACGAATAATGTTGTAATTCTTATAGTAATTATGCAATATTTAATTTCGGAAGAATTAATTTCGTGGTCTTTTATTTAGAGCATTATATGATTAGTAATGCGGGAATTCTAATTCAACTTATTCCATACCGGTATTTAATATCGGAAGTCTTACTTGAGTGTGTTTTATTACCAACATTATACGATGAATAATGCGATCATTCTTACAGTAATCATGCCATATTTATTTTCTGAAGAATTATTTTGGTGTGCTTATATAACCAGCATAATTTAATGATTAATGTGATAATTCTTATTGAACATATGTCATACCGGTATTTAGTTCCGGAAGACTAAGTTTCGTGTGTTTAATTTCCAACAAAATGCGATAAATAATGATGTGATAATTCTAACAGTAATTAAGTCATATTTATTTTCGGAAGAATGATTTGCGTTACCTTTTATTTCCAGCATAATATGATTATTAATGTGGTAATTCTTATTCTACTTATGTCCTACAAGTAGTGAATTTCGAACTTGCCTGCGTTTTATTTCCAAATTCATACGTCGAATAGTATGATAATTAGTACAGTAATTATGTCATTTTTAATTTCCGATCAATTTTTGCGTGTGCTTTTATTTACAGGATAATATGAATTTTCATGTGGTAATTCTTATTGAACTTATTCGATACCGGTATTAATTTCGGATGATTTGATTCCGTGTGTTTTACTTCCAACATAATATGACAAATAAGTAATAATTCTTACAGCAATTGTGCAATATTTAATTTCGGAAAAATTATTTTCGTGTGGTTTTATTTCGAGCATCATATGATTATTAATGCGGTAATCCTTATTCAACTTATGACATAGCGGTATTTAATTTCGGAAGCTTAAGTTGCGTGTTTTTTTTTTTTTTGTCCATCCTAATACGACGAATAATATGAAAATTCTTACAGTAATTATGCCATATTTAATTTCGGGAAATTTATTTACTTGTGCTTTTATTTTCACCATAATATGATAATTAATGTGGTAATTCTTATTGAACTTATGTTATACCGGTATCTCATTTCGGAAGATTTGATTGCGTGCTTTTGGATTCCAACATAATACGACGAAAAATGTGATTACGTTTACAGTAATTAAGCCATATTTAATATTGGGAGTACTATTTGCATGAGCTTCTAGTTCTAGAAAAAAGTTATTAATAATTTGCTTAACCTTGTAGAACATATAGGATTTTTAATATCGAAAGTGTTATTTGCATGTGCTTTTATTTGCAGCATAATATTAGTTATAACGTAAACATTGTGTAGAATTTGTGCGATATTAAATTTCGTAAGAATTAGGGGAGGACCGTGTATATTGGACCACCTAACTTTGAATGGCCGTAACTCACTTATCATATTGCGAAAAATATCCCTGAATTTTTTATGATGGTAGATTGCCATAATAAATCCCTAAGTAGAATAAGACTTCACTAATTTTAATTCTAATACTTCAAAAATAAAATTTAATCAAAATTTCGAAGCCGTGTAACTTGAGCCAGGGTCGTGTAATATGAACCAGAGGATCGTGTAACTTGGACCAGGCATATTAAACACATTTAACTCCTATAATGTTGTTTATTTAAACAAAAATTTGTGTCAAGCAATGATACAACAGTAATAAAATAGTTCATCTGTAATTGTTGCACATTCTTCGTGGGCCCATTTTCCACACCGATTGCACTGAATCCAGTCTTTGTTCTCACTTTCACCACAAATAACACAGCGTGTTTTGGATGTCACCTTAACTTTCGAATCAAATAATTTTCTCTTCTTTGCGGCCTTCCCATCTGATTGTTGCTGCAGAGCATTCTTGTGTGGCGTAGCGGTCAGCACCACGCCAGATGCATTGTATCTCGTTCCGGATTTTCTCTGTCCAGATTTTGAAGACGAATGCAAAGGGCTTATTTCCTTCATTGACACATATTCTGTGAGACCAGAAAGTAGCTCCACATTGTCTCCCATCTTTTTCTCTGCTGTTGTTGCTCCTTCCACTTCTTCTGTTGCCCGAGATGCTGATGCTGATAGCTCACCATTCAAAGGCCGATCGGTCACCAAAGAAGGAGCGAAATCAGCCTCTGAAAACACATTTCGGTCGACAGGCCAAAGACCAGTGCGCCTGAAGCCATTCATTGCAATCTGCATATTTGCTGCTCTGGGGAATGCCACTCCTACCAGTGAGGCAATATGCTGGACATTCAGCCGCTGTCCTGGAAGTTCCCTCATCTTCGTTGATATGGCAGCTGACATGAATGTGTTCAGAGGTTTGAAGAACGACATATCCAGTGGTTGGAGACGGTGCGTGCAGTGCGACGGTAGGGATAACATTATCACACCGTACTGTCGGCAGATCTCAATCACTTTGAGCGATTGCGTATGGCTACTGTGACCATCTAAAATCAAGAGTACTTTCTCCTGAGGGCTGGGTTTGACAGTTCTAATGAAGTGCCTAATCCATTCACAGAATGTGTCAGAATCCATCCATCCCTTATCCTGACAGCGGAAGATGGTGTTAGGAGGTGCTCCAAATGTGAGAGCCTCCATCATTTTTTTCCTAGCGTAAATTAGCATAGGAGGTACAAAGAAGCCACTCGCACTCATGGCATACACTCCTGTCACACTCTGACCTCGCTCACAAGAAGAAATGGCTCCAACCTGATGTTTCCCCCTCTGTGCCAGAATCTCCTCTTGGCGTTGAACGACAGTGTGGGATGTCTCGTCCATGTTGAATATTATGGCAGCAGTTAATTTGTGTTGGTCGACAAGTTGTTCCAATGTGTCAAAAAACTTGCTGACTACAACCCTGTTGAATCCTGAAGCCCTGGCAAGTGATGTGGCTTCTGGCTGCCTAAGGCTAAGTTCGGGATGGCGCTTCATAAAGCCGGAAAACCATTCTTTGCCGGCACACTTCGTTTCCTTGTTGAACCGAGTGGCCAGTTTATTCTTCTCTGCAATCTCGTATGCTAATTGCATAACACTTCTCCGTGTCAATCTGAAATTAAAGAATAAGCAGATTAAGTATTAGGCCTATATTAAGTTTGATTGAATTAAGTTGTAGGCCTAATGTAGGCCCTAATATACATTTTGCTGTAATGTATTTACCCATAGAACATTTTTTCTAGCTGCAGAAGATGTGTCACAAGATCATTTTCCACCTCTTGTGGCAAGTCAAGTGGGTGACCGGGCTGTCTAATTTTAGCATCCTTCCTTTTGTTGTATCTTTTAAGGGAGGCACTAGGTATATTATACCTTCGTTCAGCCTTATTGATGCCAACCCCTTCCGATATTGCAACTAAAGCGAGTTGCAGATGTTCTTCTTTCCACTTCCCATACACTCCCTTCGCTTTTCTTGCCTGTCTTGTAGTCATCTGTAAAGGAATGGCGAAAGCAGAATTCGTTAAAAAGTTGTAATTGTCGACCCACCAAATGAAACGAAGTCTTATTACATAATTTAAGAAATAAAATATTATTAACATTGAAATAAACTAAAGTAATGTTTTATAATATTATTATTTATACAATATTATATAAATAATATTATAATTATATGTCCTTACAAAATTTTCATCCACTGACCTCTGATTTTTGGAAATCACACTAGTGAAGACATAATGGACAATTTTATCTTCTAAATTTGTTATATTGTAAGGGTTGGTACATTTTAGCATTGGCTCAAGTTACACGCTTTGTGATGGTTCAATTTACACGCATTGTAAAAGAAACACTTAAAAATTATTTACGTAAAAACTACTTTACAAACATTGATACAAATTTCACTCAACTTACCTCAAACACTGGTATTTCTTCGTATGTATAAGGCAGTCTTGTATTTCTAAACGTCTTCGCACAACACGATGTCAAACTATTGTGAAAAGATTTGAAGAATTTGGGGACAGAATGTTCGACACCGTTATGACCGCGTCAAGCCAACCCTGCATAATGAGATTTATGGACAGTTGCCTACCATGTAGAAGGTTCAAACCGCTGTATAAAGTACATTGCAAACTATCCTGGAAATAGTGATTGCATCGGTGGATCAAGTTACACACTGGTCCAAGTTACACGGACTTCCCCTATTTGCGTGTGCAATTATTTCAAGCGAAATTTGATTATTAATTCGGTAATTCTTATTGATATCATGCCACAAGAGAATTTATTTTCGGAAGTCATGCTTGCGTGTGTTCTATTTCCAATATAATACGACGAATAATGATAAAATTCTTTCAGTAATTATGGCATATTTAATTTCGGAAAAATTATTTACGTGTGTTTTTATTAATAGCATAATATGATTATTAATTTGATAATTATTATTGAATTTATGCCATACCCATATTTAATTTCGGAAGACTTACTTGCGTGTGTTTTATTTCCAACATAATGCCACGAATAATGTGATAATTCTTACAGTAGTCATGCCATATTTAATTTCGGAAGATTTATTTGCGTGTGCTTTTATTTTCAGCAAATTATGATAATTAATGTGGTAATTCTTATTGAATATATGCAATACCGGTATTTAATTTCGGAAAACTTCCTTGCGTGTGATTTATTTCCGACATAATACGACGAATAATGTGATAATTCTTACAGTAATTAAGCCATATTTAATTGCGTAACAATTATTTGCGTGTGCTTTTATTTCAAGTATAATATGAATATTTATGTGGCAATTGTTATTGAACTTATGGGTTACCGATATTTAATTTCGGATAATTTGCTTCCGTGTGTTTTATATCCAACAAAATATGACGAATACGATGTAAATCTTACAATAATTATGCAATAATTAATTTCGGAAAAATTATTTTCGTGTGCTTTTATTTCGAGCATAATATGATTATTAATGCTGTAATCCTAATTGAACTTATACCATAGCGGTATTTAATTTGGGAGGACTTAGTTGCGTGTGTTTTATTTCCAACATAATACGACGAATAATATGATAATTCTTACAGTAAATTTGCCATACTTAAATTCGGAAAAATTGTTTGCTTGTGCCTTTATTTCGAGCATAATATAATTATTAATGCTGTAAACCTTATTGAACATGTGCCATAGCTGTATTTAATTTCGGAAGACTTAGTTGCGTGTGTTTGATTTCCAACATAATACGACGAATCATGTGATAACTCTTACAGTAATTAAGCCATATTTAATACTGGGAGTACTATTTGCATGATCTTCCATTTCTAGCAAAATCTGATTAATAATCTGCTTATCCTTGTAGAATTTGTAGAATTTTTAATTTCGGAAGTGTTATTTGCGTGTGCTTTTATTTCCAGGATATTACTTATAACCTGAAAATTGTATAGCAGTTATGATATATTAAATTTCTTAAGAATTACTTGCGTGTGCATTTTTCTTCTAGCATAATATGAAAAAAATATCGCAGTTCTTATTGTTCTACGTCGATAATTAATTTCGGAACGATTATTTGCGTCTGCCTTTACTTCCAGCTCAGTGGTAATTTTTATAGTAAATCTGCGACTTTCAATTTCGGAAGAGTTACCTGCGTTTAGTTTTATTTTCAGCATTGTGTGATTAAAATTGTAGAAATTCTCATAGAACACATGCGATATTTTAATTTCGTAACTATTATTTACGAGTGATTTTTTCAGCATAATATGATGAATAATGTGGCATTATTTACAGAAATAATGACGTATTTCTTTCTGGAAAAATTTATTTGAGTGTGCTTTTATTTCTAGCAAAATATGATTAATAAGGTGGTAATTCTTTTTGTACTTGTGCGATACAGGTATTTAATTTCGGAACACTTAATAGGGTGTGTTTTATTTCTAATATAATACGACGAACAATGTGATAATTCTTACAGTAATTACGACATATTTATTTTCGAAGATTTATTAGCGTGTGCTTTTATTTTCAGAATAATATGAATATTAATGTGGTAATTCTTATTGAACTTTGCGATACCGGAATTTAATTCGGAAGACTAACTTGAATGTGTTTTATTTCGAACATAATACGTACAAAAATGTGATAATTCTGTCAGTAATTATGTGAAATACATTTTCGAAAGAATTATTTCAGTGTGTATATAAATCCAGCATAATATGATTATTAATTTGGTAATTCTTGTTGATATTATGCCATAGCAGTATCTAATTTCGGAAGACTAACATGCGTGTCTATTTCCGACGTAATATGATCAATAACGTGATAATTGTCACAGTAATGATGTGAAAATCAATTTCGAAAGAATTATTTCCGTGTGCATTTATTTCAAGCAAAATATGATTATTAATTCGGTAATTCTTATTGATATTATGCCGCACCAGTATTTATTTTCGCAAGACTTGCTCGCGTGTGTTTTATTTCCAAAATAAAACGACGAATAATGATGTAATTCTTACAGTAATTGTGGCATATTTAATTTCGGAAAAATTATTTACGTGTGCTTTTATTTCCAACACAATATATTTGTTAATGTTATAATTGATATTGAATTTATGCCATACCGACATTTAATTTCGCAAGACTTACTTGCGTGTGTTTTATTTCCAACATAATGCGACGAATAATGCGACAATTCTTACAGTAATTATTCCATATTTAATTTCGGAAGATTTATTTGCGTGTGCTTTTATTTTCAGCATAATATGATAAATAATGTGGTAATTCTTATTGAAAGTATGCAATACCGGTATTTAATTTCGGAAGACTTGCTTGCGTGTGTTTCATTTCCAACATAATAAGACGAATAATGTGATAATTCTTACAGTAATTAAGCCATATTTAATTTCGGAAGAATTATTTGATTGCGCTTTTGTTTCCAGCAAAATTTGAATACTTGTGTTGCAATTCTTATTCAACTTATGTGATATCAGTATTTAATTTCGAAATATTTGCTTGCGTGTGTTTCATTTCCATGATAATACGACGAATAATGTTGTAATTCTTATACTAAGTATGCAATATATATTATTTCAATGTACCGAAGTACATATGATATTTCCATGCAGATATACTGCGTCATCATACGCTGAAAGAGTAATGGAACGGAGAAAAATACTCTCAATCAGAGACAATTCTGTTCGGCGCCGGGGTTGTATCCTGAGTGGCTTAGTGGATAAAGCATCAGCACGTAGAGCTGAAAACCCGGGTTCAAGTCCCGGCGCCGGAGAGAATTTTTCTCCGTTCCATTACTCTTTCATCGTGTGATGACGCAGAATATATGCATGGAAATATCATATGTACTTCGGTACATTGAAATAATATATGATATGCGTAAATCACTTCGTGATTTAAGACGGCGCTTATTCCGTCGGATCCCGGCCAACAAGTCACTCATAACGAGTGCACCTCAGCACATGTATGGACTTCGGTCCTATGTTCATAGACATCTATGACGTAGTGCAGAGGGCGGCCACTAGAGGGAACCCAAGATTTCGAACTCAATCAGAGACAATTCTGTTCGGTGCCGGGGTTGTATCCGGTGTGGCTTAGTGGATAAAGCATCAGCACGTAGAGCTGAAAACCCAGGTTTAAAGCCCCGGCGCCGGAGAGAATTTTTCTCCGTTCCATTAATCTTTCATCGTATGCAATATATAGTTTCGGAAGAATTATTTTCGTGTGCATTTCTTTCGAGCATAATATGATTATTAATGCGGTAATCCTTATTGAACTTATGCCATAGCGGTCTTTAATTTGTAAAGACTTAGTTGTGTGTGATTATTTCAAACATAATACTAGGAATAATATAATTCTTACAGAATTTATGCCATATTTAATATCGGAAAAAATTTAATTTGTTGTTATTTTCACCATAATATGATAATTAATGTGGTAATTCTTATTGAACTTATGCCATATTGGTATTTAATTTCGAAAGACTTACTTGTGTGTGTCTCATTTCCAACATAATAAGACGAATAATGTGATAATTATTACTGTAATTAAGCCATATATAATATAGGAAGTATTATTTGCGTGTGCTTTTATTTCTAGCAAAATATGAATATTTGTGTTGCAATTCTTATTCAACTTATGGGATAACGGTATTTAATTTCGAAATATTTGCTTGCGTGTGTTTCATTTCCAACATAACACGACGAATAATGTTGTAATTCTTATAGTAATTATGCAATATTTAATTTCGGAAGAATTATTTCCTTTGTCTATATTATTTAGAGCATTATATGATTATTAATGCGGTAATTATTATTGAACTTATTCCAAACCGTTATTTAATTTCGGATACTTACTTGCGTGTGTTTTATTACCAACATAATACGACGAATACAGTAAATATACCATATTTAGTATTGGGAGAAATGCTTTCATGAGCAAAATATATTATTAATAATCTGCTCATTAATGTAGAATTTGTATGATTTTTAATTTCGAAAGAGTTACTTGCGTGTGCTTTTATTTCCAGCATAATAATATTAATAACGTGAAAATTATATAGAATTTATGCCATATTTAATTTCGGAACAATTGTTTCCAGTAGCTTTTATTTCCTGCATAATATGATTATTAATGTGGTAATTGTTATGGAAATTATGCCATACCGGTATTCAATTTCGGAACACTTATTTGCGTGTGATTTATTTCCATCTTAATACGAGGAATAATGTGATTATTCTTACAGTACTTATGCTAAATTTATTTACCGAAGAATTGTTTGGGTGTGCCTTTATAACCAGCATAATTTAATTACTACTTTGATAAATCTTATTCAACATATGCCATACCGGTATTTAGTTTCAGAAGACTAAATTTAGCGTGTTTTATTTCCAACAAAATACGATAAATAAATAATGTGATAATTTTTACTTTAGTTATGTCATATGTAATTTCGGAAGAATTATTTGCGTTGCCTTTTATTTCCAGCATAATATGATTATTAATGTGACAATTCTTATTCAACTTATGCCCTACCCGTATTGTATCTCGAACTTGCGTGTGTTTTATTTCCAACTTAATAAGTCGAATAGTGTGATAATTAGTACAGTAATTATGCCATTTTCAATTTCCGACGATGTTTTGCGTGTGCGTTTATTTACAACATAATATGAATATTGATGTTGTAACTCTTATTGAACTTATTCGATACCGGTATTTAATTTGGGATAATTTTCATCCGTCTGGTTTATTTTCAGCATAATATGACGAATAAGTTGTAAATCTTACAAAAATTATGCAATATTTAACTTCGGAAAAATTATTTTCGTGTGCTTTTATTTCGAGCATAATATGATTATTAACGCGGTAATACTTATTGAACTTATGCCATAGCGGTATTTAATTTCGGTAGACGTAGTTGCCTGTGTTTTATTTCCAACATAATACGTCCAATAATGTCATATTTCTTTCAGTAATAATGTGAAATTCAATTTCGAAAGAATTATTTGCGTGTGCATTTATTTCAGGCAAAATATTATTATTAATTCGGTAATTCTTATTGATATTATGCCACACCAGTATTTATTTTCGCAAGACTTGCTTGCATGTGTTTTGTTTCCAATAAAATACGACGAATAATGATGTAATTCGTACAGTAATTATGGCATATTTAATTTCGGAAAAATTATTTACGTGTGCTTTTATTTCTAGCATAATATGTTTATTAATGTGATAATTGTTATTGAATTTATGCCATACCGATATTTAATTTCGGAAGACTTGCTTGTGTATTATTTCAAACATAATGCGATGAATAATGTGATAATTCTTGCAGTAATTATGCCATATTTAATTTTCGGCATATTTATTTGCGTGTCCTTTTATTTTCAGCATAATATGATAATTAACGTGGTAATTCTTATTGAACGTATGCAATAACGGTATTTAATTTCGGAAGACTAGCCTGCGTGTGTTTCATTTCCAACATAATGCGACGAATAATGTTGTAATTTTTATAGTAATTGTGCAATATTTAATTTCGGAAGAATTATTTCGTTGTCTATATTATTTAGAGCATGATATGATTATTAATGCGGTAATCATTATTGAACTTATTCCATACCGGTATTTAATTTAGGAAGACTTACTTGCGTGTGTTTCATTACCAATACAATACGACGAATATAGTAATTATGCCATATATAATATTGGGAGATCTATTTGCATGAGCTTCTATTTCTAGCAAAATATATGGTTAATGCTCTGCTCACTCTTGTAGAACTTGTATGATTTTTAATTTGGAAAGAGTTATTTCAGTGTGCTTTTATTTCCAACATAATATCATTAACAACGTGAAATTTTTATAGAAGATGTGCGATATATAATTTCGGAAGAATTATTTGCGTTAGCTTTTATTTCCAGCATATTATAATGATTAATGTGGTAATTGTTATGGAATTTATGCCATACCGGTATTCAGATTCGGAACACTTATTTGCGTGTGATTTTTTTCCCATCTTTTTACGAAGTATATTGTGATAATTCTCACAGTAATTATGCTATATTTAATTTCTGAAAAATTATTTGGTTATGCTTTTATAACCAGCATAAATTAATTTATAATGTGATAATTCTTATGGAACATATGTAATACCAGTGTTTAGTTTTGGAAGGCTAACATTAGTGTGTTTTATTTCCAAGAAAATACGATAAGTAATTATGTGATAATTCTTGCAGTAATTATGTCATATTTAATTTCGGAGGAATTATTAACGTTGCCTTTTATTGCCAGCATAGTATTGATTATTAATGTGGCAATTCTTATTCAAGTTATGCCCTACCCGTATTGAGTTTCGAACTTGCGTTTGTTTTATTTCCAACTTAATATGTCGACAAGTGAGATAATTAGTACAGTAATGATTGCATTTTTTATTTCCGATGATTTTTTGCGTGTGCTTTCATTTACAGCATAATATGAATATTCCTGTGGTAACTCTTATTGAACTTATTTGATACCAGTATTTAATTTCGAATGATTTGCTTCCGTGAGATTTAATCCAACATAATATGACAAATAAGTTGTAAGTCTTACAACAATTATGCAATATTTAACTTCCGAAAAATTATTTTATATGCCTTACCGGTATTCAAATTCGGAACATTTATATGCGTGTGATATATTTCCATCTTAATACGAAGAATAATGTGATAATTCTCACACTATTTATGCCGTATTGAAGTTCTCAGGAATTATTCGGGTGTGCTTTTATAACCAGCATAATTTAGTTACTAATCTGTTAAATTTTATTGAACGTATGAAATACCGGTGTATAGTTCTGGAAGACTAACTTTCGTGTATTTATTTCCAAAAAAAATACCATAAAGAATAATGTGATAATTCTTATAGTAATTATGTCATATTTTATTTCGGAAGAATTATTTGCGTTGCCTTTTATTGTCAGCAAAATATGATTATTAATGTTGTAATTCTTATTCAAAATTATGCCCTATACTTACTGAATTTCGAACTTGTCTGTGTTTTATTTCCAACTTAATACGTCGAGTAATGTGATAATTAGTACAATAATTATGCCATTTTTAATTTCCGATGAATTTTTGCGTGTGCTTTTATTTACAGAAAAATATAAATTTTCATGTGGTAATTCATATTGAACTTATTCGATACCGGTATTTAATTTCGGATGATTTTCTTGCGTGTGTATTATTTCCAGATAATATGACCAATAAGATCTAATTCTTACTGCAATTGTGCGATATTTAATTTCGGAAATATTATTGTCGTTTGCTTTTATTTTATTTTTATTTTTTTTTATTTATTATTTTTTTTCCCAGCATAATATGATTATTAATGCGGTAATCCTTATTGAACTTATGCCATAGTGGTATTTTATTTCGGAAGATTTAGGTGCGTGTCTATTTCCGACGTAACATGTTCAATAATGTGATAATTCAAACAGTAATTACGTGAAATTCAAATTCGAAGGTATTATTTGCGTGTGCATTTATTTCAAGCAAAATATTCTTATTAATTCGGTAATTCTTATTGATATTATGCCACACGAGTAATTACTTTCGCAACACTTCCTTGCGAGTGTTTTATTTACAATAAAATGCGACGAAAAATTTTGTAACTCTTATAGTAATAATGCAATATTTACTTTCGGAAGAATTATTTTCGTGGTCTTTTATTTAGAGCATTATATGATTATTATTAATGCGGTAATTCTTATTCAACTTATTCCATACCAGTATTTAATTTCGGAATCCTTACTTGCGTGTATTATATTACCAACATAATACGAAGAATAATGTGATAATTCCTACAGAAATTATACAATATTTATTTTCTGTACAATTATTTGGGTGTGCTTATATAACCAGTATAATTTAAATATTAATGTGATAATTCTTATTGAACATATGCCACACCGGTATTTAGTTCTGGAGGACTAAGTTTCTTGTGTTTTATTTCCAACAAAATACGATAAATAATGATGTGATAATTCTTAAAGTAATTATGTCATATTTATTTTCGCAAGAATCATTTGCGTTACAATTTATTTCGAGCATAATATGATTATTAATGTGGCAATTCTTATTCAACTTATGTCCTAAAAGTAGTGAATTTCGAACTTGCCTGTGGTTTATCTCCAACTTAATACGTCGAAAAATATGATAATTGGTACAGCAATTATGCCATATATAATAACCGATTAATTTTTGGGTGTGCTTTTATTTGCAGCATAATATGATTTTTCATGTGGTAATTCTTATTGAACTTATTCGATAACGGTATTTAATTTCGGATGATTTGCTTCCATGTGTTTTATTTCCAACATAATATGACGAATAAGTTTTAATTCTTACAGCAAGTGTGCAATATTTAATTTCGGAAAAATTGTTTTCGTTTGCTTTTATTTCGAGCATAATATGATTATTAATGCGGTAATCCTTATTGAACTTATAACATAGGGATATTTAATTTCGGAAGACTTAGTCGCGTGTGTTTTATTTCCAACGTAATAGGACGAAATATATGAAAATTCTTACAGTAATTAGAAATATTTAATTTCCGTGGAATTATTTGCGTGTGCTTTTATTTCAAGCATAATATGAATAGTTGTGTGGCAATTCTTATTGAACTTATGCAATACAGGTATTTAATTTCGGATAATTTGCTTCCCTCTGTTTTATATCCAACATAATATGACGAATAAGATGTAAATCTTACAACAATTATGCAATAATTAATTTCGTTAAAGTTATCTTCGTGTGCTTTTATTTCGAGCATAATGTGATTATTAATGCGGTAATCCTTATTGAACTTATGCCATATCGGTTTTTAATTTCGGAAGTCTTAGTTGCGTGTGTTTTGTTTCCAACATTATACGACGAGTAATATGTTAATACTTACAGTAATTATGCCATATTTAGTTTCGGAAAAATTATTTAGTTGTGCTTTCTTTTCGAGCATAATATGTTTATTATTGTGTAATCGTTATTGAACTTATACCATAGCGGTATTTAATTTCGGAAGACTTAGTTGCGTGTGTTTTATTTCCAACATAATACGACGATTAATGTGATAATTCCAAAATTATGCAATGTATAATTTCGGAAAAATTATTTGCTTGTGCTTTTATTTCCAGCATAATATGATTATTAATGCGGTAATCCTTATTGAACATATGCCATAGCGGTATTTAATTTCGGAAAACTTAGGTGCGAGTGTTTGATTTCGAACATAATACGACGAATAATGTGATAAATCTTACAGTAATTAAGCTATATTTAATATTGTGAGTACTATTTGCATGAACTTCCATTTCCAGTAAAATCTGATAATTAATCTGCTTATCCTTGTAGAACATTTATGATTTTTAATTTCGAAAATTTTATTTGCGTTTGCTTTTTTTTCCAGCATAATATCACTTACAACCTAAAAATTGTATAGAAATTATGCAATATTAAATTTCGTAAGAATTATTTGCTTGTGCTTTTTATTTCCAGCATAATATGAAAAAAATTTGGTAGTTCTTCTTCGTCTACGGCAACAATTAATTTCGGAAAAATTATTTGCGTGTGCCTTTACTTCAAGCACACTGGTAATCTTTGCAGTACATCTGCGACTTTCAATTTCGGGAGAGGTACCTGCGTTCAGTTTTATTTTCATCACTGTGCGATTAAAATTGTAGAAATTCTTATAGAACACATGCGATATTTTAATTTCGCAACTATTATTTACGTGTACTTCTTTAGCATAAAGTGATGAATAATTTGGAAATATTTACAGAAATAATGACATATTTAATTCTGAAAAAATTATTTCAGTGTGTTTTATTTATACAATAATATGATTATTATGGTGGTAATTCTTGTACTTGTGCGATACGGGTATTTAATTTCTGAAAACTTGCTTGCGTGTGTTTCATTTCCAACATAATACGACGATTAATGTTGTAATTCTTATAGTAATTATGCAATATTTAATTTCGGAAGAATTATTTCGTGGTCTTTTATTTAGAGCATTATATGATTATTAATGGGGTAATTCACATTGAATTTATTACATAGCTGTATTTAATACGGAAGGCTTACTTGCTTGTCTTTTATTACGAACAAAATACGATGAATAATGTGATCATTTTTACAGTAATTATGCCATATTAAATTTCTGAAGAAATATTTGGGTGTGCTTATATAACCAGCATAATTTATTTATTAATGTGATAATTCTTATTGAACATATACCGTACCGGTATTTATTTCCGGAAGACTAAGTTTCGTGTGCTTTATTTCCAACAAAATACTATAAATAATGATGTGTTAATTCTTACAGTAATTATGTGATATTTAATTTCGGAAGAATGATTTGCGTTACCATTTTTTTAGCATAATATGATTATTAATGTGGTAATTGTTATTCAACTTATGTCCTATAAGTTGTGAATTTCGAACCTTCCTGTGTTTTATTTCCAACTTAATATGTCGAATAGTATGATAATTAGTGCAGTAATTATGGTATTTTTTATTTCCGATGAATTTTTGCGTGTGCTTTTATTTACAGCAAAATATGAATTTTCATGTGGTAATTCTTATTGAAGTTATTGCATACCGGTATTTAATTTTGGATAATTTGTTTCTGTGTGATTCCCTTCCAACATAATATGACGAATAAGTTATAAATCTTACAGCAATTGTGCAATATTTAATTTCGGAAAAATTATTTTCGTGTGCTTTTATTTCGAGCACAATATGATTATTAATGCGGTAATCCTTATTGATCTTATGCCATAGCGGTATTTATTTTCGGAAGACTTAGTTGCGTGTGTTTTATTTCCAACATAATACGACGAATAATGTGATAAATTTTACAGTATTTATGCTATATTAATTTCGGAAAAATTATTTGCTCGTGCTTTTATTTCCACCATAATATGATAATTAATGTGGTAATGCTTAATGACCTTATGCCAAAGTGGTATTTAATTTCGGAAGACTTGATTGCGTGTGTTCGATTTTAACATAATACGACGAATAATGTGAGAACTCTTGCAGTAATTAAGCCACATTTAATATTGGGAGTACTATTTGCATGATCTCTTATTTGTAGCACAGTCTGATTAATAATGTGCTTATGCTTGTAGAACATAAATGATTTTCAATTTCGAAAGTGTTAATTTTGTTCTTTTATTTCCAGAATAATATTACTTATAACCTGAAAATTGTATAGCAGTTATGCGATATTAAATTTCGTAAGAATTATTTGCGTGTGCCTTTATTTCCAGAATAATATTACTTATAACCTGAAAATTGTATAGCAGTTATGCGATATTAAATTTCGTAAGAATTATTTGCGTGTGCCTTTTTATTTCCAGCATAATATGAAAAAAATATGGTAGTTTTTATTGGTCTACGGAGATAATTAATTTCGGAAGAATTATTTGCGTGTGCCTTTACTTCAAGCACAGTAGTAATTCTTATAGTACATCTGCGACTTTCAATTTCGGAAGCGTTAACTGCGTTTAGTTTTATTTTCAGGACTTTGTGATTAAAATTGTAGAAATTCTTATAGATCACATGCGATATTTTAATTTCGGAACTATTATTTACGTGTGCTTTTTTCAGCATAATATGATGAATAATGTGGAATTATTTACAGAAATAATTACGTATGTAATTCTGGAAAAAATTATTTGTGTGTGCTTTTATATCTAGCATAATATGATTATTAATGTGGTAATACTTTTTGTACTCGTGTGATCCAGGTATTTAATTTCGGAACACTTAATAGCGTGTGTTGTATTTCTATCATAATACGACGAACAATGTGATAATTATTACAGTAATTACGACAAATTTAATTTCCGTACGAGGAATTTGCGTGTTCTCATATTTGCAGCATTATATGATTATTAATGTGGTAAGTCTTATTGAACTTATGCGATACCGGAATTTAATTCGAAAGACTAACTTGCATGTGTTTTATTTCCAAAAAATACGACCAATAATGTGATAATTCTGTCAGTAATTATGTGAAATACAATTTGGAAAGAATAATTTGTTTACTTGAGTATGCATTTATTTCCAGCATAATATGATTATTAATTTGGTAGTTCTTATTGATATTATGCCACACAAATATTTATTTTCGCAAGACTTGCTTGCGTGGGTTTTGTTTCCAATATAATACAACGAATAATGATGTAATTCTTAGAATAGACATGCCTCATTTAATTTTGGGATATTTACTTCCGTGGTCTTTTATTTTCAGCAAAATACAATAATTAATGTGGTAATTCTTATTGTACGTATGCAATACCGGTATTAAATTTCGGAAGACTTCCTTGAGTGTGTTTCATTTCCAACATAATACGACGAATAATGTGATAATTCTTACAGTAATTAAGCCATATTTAATTTCGGAAGAATTATTTGCGTGTGCTTTTATTTCCAGCACAATATGAATATTTATGTGGCAATTCTTATTGAACTTATGCGATACCAGTATTTAATTTCGAAA
Organism: Periplaneta americana; assembly: GCF_040183065.1. NCBI lineage: Eukaryota > Metazoa > Arthropoda > Insecta > Blattodea > Blattidae > Periplaneta > Periplaneta americana. Next base: position 108,405,718 of record NC_091122.1, on the reverse strand, counting down.
AATTTGCTTGCGTGTGTTTCATTTTCAACATAATACGACGAATAATGTTGTAATTCTTATAGTAAATATGCAATTATTAATTTCGGAAAAATTATTTTCGTGGTCTTTTATTTGGAGCATTTTATGATTATTAATGCGGTAATTATTATTGAACTTATTCCATACCGATACTTATTTTCGGAAGACTTACTTGGGTGTGAATATAGTAATTATACCATATTTAATATTGGGAGAACTATTTGCATGAGCTTCTATTTTTAGCAAAATATAAGATTAAGAATCTGCTCATTCTTGTAGAACTTGTATGATTTTTAATTTCGAAAGTGTTATTTGCGTGTGCTTTTATTTCCAGCATAGGCTAATATTATTAATAATGGGAAAATTGTATAGAAGTTATGCGATATTTAATTTCGGAAGAATTATTTGCGTTAGCTTTTATTTCCAGCATAATATGATTATTAAAGTGGTAATTGTTATGGAATTTTTGCCATACCGGTATTCAATTTCCTAACACTTATTTGCGTGTAATTTATTTCCCCCTTAATACCAAGAATAATGTGATTATTCTTACAGTAATTATGCTATATTTAATTCCTGATTATTTATTTGGGTGTTCTTTTATAACCAGAATAATTTAATTACTAATGTGATAATTCTTTTTGAGCATATGCCATACCGGTATTTCGGAAGACTAACTTTGGTGTGTTTTATTTGCAAGAAAATTTGATGAAAAATAATTTGATAATTCTTACATTAATTATGTCACTTTTAATTTCGTTACAATCATTTGCGTTGCCTTTTATATTCAGCATAATATGATTATTAAAGTAGTAATTCTTATTCAAATTATGCCCTACCCGTATTGAATTTCGAACTTGCGTGTGTTTTATTTCCAACTTAATAAGTCAAATAGTGTTATAATTAGTACAATAATTATGCCATTTTTGATTTCCAATGATTTTTTGCGAATGCTTTTATTTACAGCATAATATGAATATTTACGTTGTAACTCTTATTGAATTTATTCGATACCGGTATTTAATTTCGGATGATTTGCTTCCGTGTGTTTTATTTCCAACGTAATATGACGAATAAATTTTAAATGCTACCAAAATTATGCAATGTTTAATTTAGGAAAAATTCTTTTCGTGTGCTTTTATTTCGAGCATAATATGATTATTAATGCGATAATCATTATTGAACTTATGACATAGCGGTATTTAATTTGGGGAAGACTTAGTTGCGTGTGTTTTATTTCCAACAAAATACGACGAATAATATGATAATTTCTACAGCAATTATGCCATATTTAATTACGGAAAAATTACATGCTTTTGCTGTTATTTTCACCATAATATGATAATTAATGTGGTAATTCGTATTGAACTTGTGTCATGCCGGTATTTAATTTCGGGAAACTTGCTTGCGTGTGTGTCATGAAGAATACCGTAATAATGCCATATTCAATATTGGGAGAAATATTTGCATGTGTTTTTTTTCTAGCAAAATATATGATTAATAATCTGGTCATTCTTGTAGAACTTGTATGGTTTTTAATTTCGAAACAGTTATTTTCGTGTGCTTTTATTTCCAGCATAGTATTAATAATAACGTGAAAATTGTGTAAAAGTTATGCGATATTTAATTTCGTAAGAATTATTTGCGTGTGCTTTTCTTTCCATCATAATATGAATATTTACATAGCAAATCTTTCTGAATTTATGCGATACCACTATTTATTTACGAAACCTTTGCTTGCGTGTGTTTCATTTCCAATATAATACGACGAATAATGTTGTAATTCTTATAGTATTTATGCAATATTTAATTTCGGAAGCATTATTTTCGTGGTCTTTTATTTAGAGCATTATATGATTATTATTAATGCCGTAATTCTTATTGAACTTACTCCATACCGGTATTTAATTACGGAAGACTTACTTGCGTGTGTTTTATAACCAACATATTACGACCAGTAATATGATAATTCTTACAGTAATTATGCCATGTTTATTTTCGGAAAACTTATTTGCTTGTGCTTATATTTTTACCAAAATGTGATAATTAATGTGGTAATTCTTATTGAAATTATGCCATACCAGTATTTAATTTCGGAAGACTTGCTTGCGTGTGTTTTATTTCCAATATAATACGTCGCATAATGATGGAATTCTTACATTAATTATGGCATATTTAACTTTGGAAGAAATATTTATGTGTGCTTTTATTTCTAGCATAATATGATTATTAATGTGATAATTCTTATTGAACATATGCTGTACCGGTATTTAATTTCGGAAGACTTGCTTCCTTGTGTTTCATTTCCAACATAAAATGACAAATAATGTTACAAATCTTACAGCAATTATGCCATATTTCATTTGGGATAAATTATTGTTGTGTGCTTTTATTTCCATCACAATATGAATATTTATGTGGCATTTCTTTTTGAATTTATGCGATACCACTATTTAATTTAGAAAGATTTGCTTGCGTGTGTTTCATTTCCAATATATTTGGACGAATAATGTTGTAATTCTTCAATTATTTCCAGCATAATATGATTATTAATTTGGTAATTCTTAATGATATTATGCAGCAGCAGTATTTAATTTCGGAAGACTATCTTGCGTGTCTATTTCCGAGGTATTATATTCAATAATGTGATAATTCTTACAGTAATTATGTAAAATTCAATTTGGAATATATTATTTGCGTGTGCATTCATTTCAAGCAAAATATGATTATGAATTTGGTAATTCTTATTGATATTATGCCACACCAGTAATTATTTTCGGAAGACTTGCTTGCATGTGTTTTATTTCCAAATATAATACGACGAATAATGATGTAATTCTTACATTAATTATGGCATATTTAATTTTGGACCAATTGTTTAAGTGTGCTTTATTTCTAGCATAATATAATTATTAATGTGATAATTATCATTGAATTTATGCCATACCGATATTTAATTTTATAAGGTTTGCTTGCGTGTGTTTCATTTCTAATAAAATACGACCAATAATATGATAATTGTTACAGTAATTATGTCAAGTTTAATTTCGAAAGAATTATTTGCGTTAGCTTTTATTTCCAGCATAATATGATTATTAATGTGATAATAGGTATGGGATATATGCCATACTGGAATTCAATTTCGGAACACATATTTGCGTGTGATTCGTTTGCATCTTAATACGAAGAGTAATATGATAATTCTCACAGTAATTATGCCGTATTGAAGTTCTCAGGAATTATCTGGTTGAGCTTATAACCACCATAATTTAGTTAATAATCTGATAAACCTTATTGAACGTATGAAATACCGGTGTATAGTTCTGGAAGACTAACTTTCGTGTTTTTTATTTCCAACAAAATACCATAAATAATAATGTGATAATTCTTACAGTAATTATGTCATATTTTATTTCGGAAGAATTGTTTGCGTTACCATTTATTTCCAGCGTAATTTGATTGTTAATGTGGTAATTCTTATTCAACTTATGCCCTACACTTACTGAATATCGAAATTGTCTGTGTTTTATTTCCAACTTAATACGTCGAATCATGTGATAATTATTGCACTTATTATGCCATTTTTAATTACCGATTAATTTTTGCGTGTGCTTTTATTTACAGCATAATATGATTTGTTATGCGCTAATTCATATTGAATTTATTCTATAGCGGTATTTAATTTCGGTTGATTTGCTTGCGTGTGTTTTATTTGCAACATAATATAGTCAATAAGTTCTAATTCTTACAGCAATTGTGCGATATTTAATTTCGGAAAAATTATTGTCGTGTGCTTTTATTTCCAGCAAAATATGATTATTAATGCGGTAATCCTTATTGAATTTATACCATAGCGGTTTTTTATTTCGGAAGACTTAGTTGCATGTGTTTTATTTCCAACATAATACGTCCAATAGTATGATATTTCTTTCAGTAATTATGTGAAATACAATTTGGAAAGAATAATTTGTTTGTGAATTTATTTCCAGCATAATATGATTATTAATTTGGTAATTCTTAGTCATATAATGCCATAGCAGTATTTAATTTCGGAAGACTAATTTGCGTGTCTATATCCGACGTAATTTGTTCAATAATGTGATATTTTTTACAGTAGTTATGTGAAATTCAATTTCGAAAGTATTATTTGCGTGTGCATTTCTTTCAAGCAAAATATTCTTATTAGTTCGGTAATTCTTATTGATATTATGCCACACCAGTAATTATTTTTGCAAGACTTGCTTGCGAGTGTTTTATTTGCAATAAAATGCGACGAAAAATGTTGTAATTCTTACAGTAATTATGCAATATTTAATTTCGGAAGAATTATTTTCGTGGTCTTTTATCTAGAGCATTATATGATTATTATTATTGCGGTAATTCTTATTGAACTTATTCCATACCGGTATTTAATTTCGGAAGACTGACTTGCGTGTGTCTTATTACCAACGTAATACGAAGAATAATGTGACAATTCTTACAGTAATTATGCCATATTTAATTTATGAAGAATTATTTGTGTGTGGTTATATAACCAGCATAATTTTATTATTAATGTGATAATTCTTATTGAACATACGCCTACCGTTATTTAGTTCCGGAAGACAAACTCTCGTGTGTTTTATTTCCAACAAAATACGATAAATAATAATGTGATAATTCTTATAGTAATTATGTCATATTTAATTTCGGAAGAATGATTTGCGTTCTCTTCTATTTCCGGCATAATATGAATATTAATGTGGTAATTCTTATTCAACTCATGCCCTACAAGTACTAAATTTCGAACTTGCCTGTGTTTTATTTCCAACTTAATACGTCGAATAATAAGATAATTAGTACAGAAATTATGCCATTTTTAATACCCGATAAATTTTTGCGTGTGCTTTTATTCACAGCATAATATGAATTCTCATGTGGTAATTCTTATTGGACTTATTCTATACCGGTGTTTAATTTCGGATGATTTGCTTCCGTGTGTTTTACTTTCATCATAATATGACTAATAAGTTGTAATTCTTATAGCAATTCTGCAATATTTAATTTGGGAAAAATTATTTTCGTGTGCTTTTATTTCGAACATAATATGATTATTAATGCGGTAATCCTTATTGAACTTATGCCATAGCGGTATTTAATTTCGGACGACTTAGTTGCGTGTGTTTTATTTCCAACATAATATTACTTATAACCTGAAAATTGTATAGAAGTTATGCGATATTAAATTTCGTAAGAATTATTTTCGTCTGCTTTTTATTTCCAGCATAATATGAAAAAATGTGGTAAGTCTTATTGGTCTACGGCGATAATTAATTTCGGAACAGTTATTTGCTTCTACTTTTATGACCAGAAATTTATAATTAATATCGTGTAATTTCGTATGTTAGCCTAACTAAAGCCATAATTAAAATGGAAAGTATTATTCACGTGTGCAATTATGACCGGCATAATATGACTAATAACGTTGCAAATATTACAGAATTTATTCGATATTTAATTTCGGAAAAATTATCTGCTACTGCCTTTATTTCTAGCAAAATATATTTAATGACATGGTAATACTTTTTTAATTTCGAAAGAGTTACCTACGTTTAATTTTTTATTTTCAGTATAGTATGATTAATAATGTTGAAATTCTTATAGAACAGACGCCATATTTTAATTTCGGATGTATTATTTCCGTGCTCTTTTTTCAGCATAATATGATTAATAATGTGGAATTATTTATAGAAAAATGACGTATTTAATTCAGGAAACAATTTTTGAGTGTCCTTTTATTTCCAGCATAAATGATTATTAAACTGGTAATTCTAATTGTACTTGTGCGATATAGGTATTTAATTTCGGAAGACTTAATAGCGTGTGTTTTATTTCCAACATAATACAACCAATAATGTTATAAATAGACTTCTTGGATTTGCCACGAGAATCGTAAGGTTTACTACGCACTCGGTATAGACTGTAAGAGAAGGGGACGTGCAACGGATGGACTATGCTTCTGATGTAAACACTGAGCAGTATACTGCGGTTACAATAAAACTTGTATCCTGCAGTCAAGAAATATAATGAATGATAATTGAAGTAGGAAATGTCTAAACATGTAAATACTCAATTATTTTGTAGTGAGATATATTAACTTTTAAAATTTAATGTAATATATTCACATCGTCCTTGAATATGTGCATTGCAGTGAAGAGTTACGTACATTTTGAGCGACTGCAAAGTGAACCTCCTCCGATGGCCACTCAAACAGTTTTTATATTGGGAAAATGTATGTTCAACATCACACGATGTATTAGGTGCATATTTGAAGAACGGAAAGTCACTACTTTTTAGTACACCAACTTCAGACATCTTGTCGTGACCTGATAGTACATCATTTATAATACGATGTTGTGAATAGGCAGAATTTTCAGCAATAATGTTTCTCAACTTACATTTCACTTTTTCTGAAATTAGTGAATTGTTATTTTGGATAACGGTTTGTGATACTTTATACACTATATTAAGGGCTTCTGAGAGTTGTACTGGCAGCGAGGGTAAGGGTGTTCCATGGGCAATTGTTTGGAACAGCAACACTCTCATTGTAGTATGTTTGATTGAATTCTTGTCTGCACTGAACAAATGTTAAGCTTTGACTATTCCAACCACAGTAATGCAAAAACAAGTGCTTACGTAGGTATACATTAGCTGTAGCTGCTCTATCTATTTGGACCGGTCACATCTCTTAACATGAACTGCTTATAGTATGAGACCGGGCGGTCTCTCACCTCTTCTATACTACCGTAGATCGGCAACCTGATTGCATGCTGCGTGTCGAAATTCAACGAAGTCTAGTTATAATTCTTACAGTAATTATGGCATATTTAATTTGCGTGTGCTTTTATTTGCAGCATAATATAGTTATTAATGTGGTAATTCTTATTGATTGTGCGAAACCGGTATTTAATTTCGGAAGACTTGCGTGCATGACTTCTATTTTCGATATAATACGGCAAATAATATGATAATTCTTACAGTAATTATGCCATATTTAATTTCGAAACATTTATTTGCTTGAGCTTCTCTTTCTAACAAAATATTAATAATAATGTGGTAATTCTTATAGAAATTATGCGATATTTAATTTCGCAAAAATTATTTTAGGTTGCTTTTTTTAGCGTTATATAATTAAGATATTGTTAATTGTTATAAAAATTATGAGACAGTTAATATCAGAAGAATTATTTGCGTGTGCTTTCCTTTTCAGGATATATGATTAATAATGTGATAATTCTTTTATAGTTTTATATATGTGCCTTTTAATTTCGGAAGAATTAATTGCGTGTACTTTTAAATTCGGCATAATATAATTTACAATGTGGCAATTCTTATATAACTAATGCGAAATTTAATTTCGAAAGATTTTTTTGCGTGTGCTTTTATTTCCACCGTAATAAAATTAATAATGTGTCAATTATCATAGAAGTTATGTGATATTTAATTTCGGAATTATTATTTACGTGTGCTTTTGTTTCCAGCATAATATGATTAATAATGTGGTAATTCTTTTAGATTTTTTGCGATTTCTATTTTGGGAACAATTATTTTGCGATTGCTTTTTATATCTACCATAATATAATTAATAATTTTGTAATACGTAAAGACATTATGCAATATTTTAGTTTAGAAGAATTATTTGGTGTGCTTTCATTTCAAGTATAATACGATGAATAACGTAATAATTCCTATAGAAGTAATGGCATATATAATTTCGCAAGAATTATATAAGTGTGCTTTTATTTCCAGCGTAATATGATTATTAAAGTGGTAATTCTTATTGAACTTATGCGATACCGGTATTTAATTTCGGAAGACTTACAGACGTGTGTTTTCTTTGCAACATAAAACGACGAATATTGTGATAATTGTTACAGTAATTACGCCATATTTATTTTCGGATGAATTATTTGCGTGCCTTTATTTGCAGCATGATATGATTAATAACGTAATTCTTATGGAATGATGCGATATTTAATTTCGGAAGAATTATTTGCGTGTGCCTTTACTTACTGCACAATATGATTAATAATGTGGCAATTCTTATACAACATCTGCGAAATTTAATTTCAGAAGAGTTACCTGCGTGTAGTTTTATTTTCAGCATTATATGATTAATAATGTTAAAATTCTTTTTAGAACAGATGCGATACTTTAATTTCGAAAGTGTTATTAGCGTGTGCCTTGTTTTCAGCATATGATTAATAATGTGGTAATATTTATAGAACTTATGACGTATTTAATTCCGGAAGAATTATTTGAGTGTGCTTTTATTTCCAACAAAATATGATTATTAATGTGATAGTTCTTATTGAACTTATGCCACACCGGTATTAAATTTCGGAAGACTTACTTGGGTGTGTTGTATTTCCAACATAATACGACGAACATTGTGATAATTCTTACAGTAATTATGCCATATTTAATTTCGGAAGTATTACTTGCTTGTGCTAATAATTCCAACATTATGTGATTAATATTCTTGAAATTCTTATAGTACATACGCGATATTTAATTTCGGAAGTATTATTTGAGTGTGTTTTGTTTCCAGCATAATATGATTAATAATGTGGTAATATTTATAGAACGTATGACGTATTTAATTCGGGAAGAATTATGTGTGTGCATTTATTTCCAGCATAATATGATTAATAATGTGGTCACTGTTACGTAACGAATGTGATATTTAATTTCGGAAGAATTATATGCGTGTGATTTTATTTCCACCATAATATGATTAATAATTTGGTAATTCTTATAGATCTTCTGCGATATTAGTCTTCGACGAATTATTTGCGTGTGCTTTTATTTCGAGCATAATAGGATTAATAATGTAGAAATTATTACCGTATTTGTGGGAAATTTAAATTCAATAAGGACTTTTTATAATAATTTATGTTCGGTGCAATTATTGCATAATATTTTAATTTTTAATACAGCAAAGTTCAATAACATAGAAAATCTTATATCTCGGAGGATTAAATAAATAAAATTTCGAAACTTTTGTGTAATGTTCTTCTTTCATATTTATTTGACGAATATTTTAAACGGAATGAGAATCAATCACTCGACATATGCAGAATACTTGAATTGTGTGGGAGCACCTATTAGAAGTGCACTTTGAACGTAGGTCTTCGTATGCACCTTATATCCAGGACAGTGACTTAACCATTCCTATTGAGAGGGGAGGAAATACCTAATTCTGAAGATTTAATACAAGTGAATTTTTAAGCATGAATATTTGATTGTACTTTATTTTCAGCTCCATTAATGATTTATCGCGTTAGTAGGGAAACGCACAATAATCGGGAGTAGCATTTAATGTAAGTGTTATTGAAACATGACTATCTGAATTTTGAGAGTACATGAATTTTCAGCACAGTGAAAATTAAATAACTTCGCAAATCATATCGCAAGAAGGGGTAATATTTTAAAGTTTTAGTACAGAAATGCATTTAGATTTAGAAGACAGAAATTTCTAATAATTCATGGAGTATGCATTTTGTGTCATATTATTTGTTCCTTTATTCCCAAGTTATGGCTGATCATCACCTAGTAGTCTTATTTTCAGTTTCACTTGTCCTTCTTCTCAAATTATGTAACTGTAATGTGTATTATTCTAAATTTTTCGCTGCTGTTGCTACTACTATTACTACTATCATGATCATGATGATTTATCTGAAAATCAATGGACGATCATCTAAAATACTTGGCGAAGGGATTATATTTTTAATATTGGTTAACTTTTAGTGTTTATACCCATAACATGATGGAGTTTCTGCATTAGAGTAACTTGAAATGCATTTGTGCAATGGTAGCATATGATTTGCAGCTAAGGAATAAAATCTCAAAATATGTTACAATCCGCCCGCTAGTGATTACGTAATGTTTCTTCAGAAAGCCCAGTTCTATCTTTATTATTTCATATGTCTAATATCAGAAGTTTCATTCGCATTAAATTGTAAGGTTTTATTCTACGCTATTTAGGCCTATTTACGTGTACTTTTATTTCCAATTCAATATGATTAGTAACGTGGCGATTCTTATAGAACAGCTGAGAAACATAAAATAGTAAAAAGTATATAGCACAACTTTTTTCGAGTGTGAGGATATCAAAATAAAACCACAATATCATAGGAACTCTTCCTAAAATGTGATATGTATCGAAGCCTCCTATTACTTCAAGAACACGGCATTAATTCTCAATCTACGGCCTAACACATCGAGATCATGGAAACGTTTCATAAGGAAGGACAGTTTTATTTACTTTTTATTTATATGTAAAATTAGATCCTTAATGTGCATTAACTTTTATGATTTTCTTCTGTCCATATTATTTGCCTGTACTTTTATTTTCAGCATAATATGATTAATAACTTGGCAATTCTTACAGAACTTGTATGATACTTAAATTCGGAAGGAGTTGTTTGTTGTTTATTCAACTATCTGAACATCACAAGTGATATGAAAAAGGCACCACGTATGAGGAAACTAGGCCAGGGGATAATGGGGTGGAGTGACCAGTACCTTTCCCCCTCCATTGCATACGTCGGCGACACTAGTCAGACTTCAGATCGGAAAAAATTATTTAGTATAAATTTATTTTCAGTGTAAGAATTTCGAAGTACTTTAATTTACAATATAGTAAAGGCTAATAGAAACTCTTCCTACAATGTGATTTGTAATGAAGCCTCCATTTACTTCAAAAAGGAGAAAGGCATGACTCCTCAGTCTACGGAAATAACTTAATATAATGATCTTGGAAACGTGTCAACCGAAAGGCCGGTCGCATCCTTTTTATTTTATATACCTAAGATTAGAAGATTAATTCACATTAAATTTTGACGTTTTATTCTCTAGATATTGTTTGAATGTACAGCATAATATGGTTAATAAGGCGATAAATCTTATAGAACTTATGCGATATTTAATTTCAGAAGGATTATATAATTCAAATTTATTTCCAGAATAACTATAACATTATACTTCAATATTCAGTACATTATGGAACAATACTGTAGAAACCCTTCCTACAATATCATTCCTAATAAAGCCTTTGGTTATTTCAAGAAAGGCATGGCAAGAATCCTCAGTCTGCAGCCTATCATATGGTTACCATAGAAACGTTTCATCATGAACGCCAGTTCTATCCTTTTCATATTATGTTTCTAAGATTATTAGTTTCATTGGTATGAAGTTTTATTAAGTATGAAGGTTTATTCTATATATTTGCGAGTACTTTTATTTCCAGCATAATGACTAATAACGTGGCAATACTAAATAGAACATTTGCGATACTTAAATTCGGAATGAGTATACGAAGTACAAACATATCTTCAGTTTAAATATTCGAAAATGCTTTAATTTTCAAAACAGCAAGGAACAATAATGTAGAACCTCTTCCTAAAATGTGTTTTTCAGTGAAATCTACAGTTACTTCAAGGGGAACATGGTTTGAATGCCCAGTTTGCAGACCAACACACAAATATCATGGAAACGTGTCATCAGAAAGGTCAGTTATATCTACCTTATTTGTATATATACTATTAAAAGTTTAATCAACATTGAATTGTAAGATACTACAGTATTTTATGTATACTGTCTGCGTGTACCTTTATTTTCAGCATAATATGATCAATAATGTGGCCATTTTTACAGATTTTGTGCGATGCTTAAATTCAGGAGGAATGTTTAGTACATTTTTTTTCCAGTGGAAGTATTTCAAAGTTCATTCCAATTTTCAATACAGTATGGGACAATAACGTAGAAACTCTTTCTACAATATGATTTGCAGTGAAGCCTTCATTTACTAGAAAATGGACATGGCATGAATCTACAGAATAACATATGGACATCATGGAAATGTTTCATCAAAACAGTTAGTTCTATTTTTTTTATCTACGTCTAAGATTAGAAGCTTAAATCATATTAAATATTATAAGGTTTTATTCTATGGATATAAATTGCGAGTATTTTTATTTTCAGCATAATATTATTAATAATATGACAAATATTATAGAACTTATGACATATTTAATATCCGAAAAAGTATTTACTGCAAATTTATTTCCAGTATAAGCATTTAAAAAGACTTCAATTGTCAGTACAGTAAGTGACAATAACATACAGAATAAGTACATTTGGGAACAAAAACTGAGAGATCATAGGGTTGTTTCCGATCTCTGATAAAGAATTTGAATGATATCATGTGCGTCAGGAATCACACGACAGCTGAACTGTGGCGCGAGGTGACAGACCAGTAGTGAGTGCATATTCATAGTCATAGAGTGCACGGCGACTCACAGCAGAAATACCCAAGAAAATCTAGCCTTTTTGAAAGGGGTACATAACAACCCTTTCCGATGCTAAGTACAGTCAAGTGAAAATAAAAGAAACCTGGTATAAACGAGGTTTCGTTATTTCCAAGAAAGGCATATTCTGTGGACTTAATAAGGTTGGTAAAGCTCGAATGGAATTTATTTGTATCATCTCGTGGGTTGCGAAGATTTGCGAAGGGGGGGGGTAGATTTGCTGGTTTTTCCACTCTGGAATTAATTCCATTCGAGCTTTGCCTGTCTTATTAGGTACACACAAGATACCTTTCTTGCAGGTTCCTATGATTTTCACGTAACTGTACTTGGCATCGGAATGGGTTGTTATGTACCCCTCCCAAAAAGGCTCGATTTTCTTGGGCATAGCTACTGTGATACTCCGTGCACTCTGATTATGAAATCACTCACTACTGGTCTGCAACCTCTCGCAGCAATTCAGCTGTCGGTCTGATTCCTGACGCACATTACATTCAAATTCGTTATCAGAGATCGGAAACAACCCTATATTCCTACAATAAGATTATAATGAAGCCTCACGTTACTTTAAGGATGACATGGCATGAATCTTCAGTCTGCAGCGTTACATACACTGATCATGAACTAGACTATTTCTCTCTCTTTTAAATTATATATCTAATATTAGAAGTTTAATTCTCGTTAAATTATAAAGTTTTAAATTTTGCGTATAAATTTGCTTCCAGCGTAATACGACTAATAATATGGCAATTTTTTAAAACGTCATGCGATATTTAATTTCAGAAAGAGTACTTAGTGCAACTATATTTTTATTGTCATTACTTTATCATTATTACAATTGATATTATTATTATTATTATTATTATTATTATTATTATTATTATTATTATTATTATTAGTTATATTATTATTGTCTTATACGTTTATACTTTATATGTCTCACTTATTTTGACCTACTGTTCACATTTTATTATGCATTTTCCTTTCTTTCTATATGTTATAGGCCTATGTCTGATTTCCACTGATTTGTTTACATTATATTATGATTATCTACTTCAGTTTTGTATGTAAAATTTTAGTGTACCTACTTTACTTTGAAAATTTGTAGTCTTTTTGTATCGCAGTTTTACTCCTGGTTGAGTGTTAGAGAAGGCCAAATGGCCTTAACTCTGTCAGATTAAGTAAGCCATTATTATTATTATTATTATTATTATTATTATTATTATTATTATTATTATTGTTACTATTATTATTATTATTATTATTATTATTATTATTATTATTATTATTATTAGTATTATTTGAAAACATTTTCATTTATTTTCTGTACAGTAAGCGACAGTAATTTTGAAAATCTTTCTTCAATGTTATTTGTAACGAGGCCCCGCTTTACTTCAAGAAAGGCTTGGTAGGATTTCTCAATATGCAGCACAACATATACCTTTATGCAAACAATTCATCAGAAAGGCAAGTTATATACACTGTATGTATGTATTTTTTATTTTACATATCTAAGATTAGAAGTTTAATTCGTACAAATTATTAAATTTTTTCCTATGTTTATTACATGCGTGTCCTTTTGTTTCCAGCATAATATGGTTAATAATATGGCAATTCTTATAGAACTCATGCGATACGTAAATGCGTAAGGATTATTTGTTGCAAATATACGGGTTGTTTCCGAAGTGGTGTTACAAACTTTCAGGGATGATGGCGAAGGGCACATGTATCAATTTGAGATCAGGAACCATGGTTCGGAAATGACTGAGTGTAACGTTATAAGCAAAAATAGTTGTGTGGAAATTGAATTGTAATTTGGCACCACGTGCCCTTCTTCCCTTAACGTTTGGAACAGTCGTGGAAAAATGATATGGGCCGGATGTCTCCTACATGTGTACTTGCCCGATACAATCTGTGAGCTTGTCTACTGTTCCCATCGGTTCAACCGTATTCGAAAATCTGGTCTGCTTATTCCGCTCTCGTATACTCCTCCATTTTAATAGGACTGATCGACTGGACACTGCAACTTGTACACATGCACTGCTGTCTACAGACGTGCATATCAGGACCGACCATGTCCGTTACACATTACGCTATCGGCATTGCTTTAGTATACTTTCCTGTCCCTATCCCTCAGACAGCGCATTGAATGGAATACTGTAAGTAGACAACGTAAAAAACGTCAGATGAATACAGTATGTGTAAGATGTATAGATAAATACACATAAATAAGGTGTACAGGGGAATAAAATTATTTCATTTCCACACAACTATTTTTCCTTGTAACTTTCGACTCGGTCATTTCCGGACCAGGGTTCGTGATCTCAGATTGATACATGTGCCCTTCGCCATCATTCCTGAAATTTTGTAACACCACCTCTGAAACAATCTGTATATTCAAAGTAAGTATTCCAAAATACTTCAATTTTTAGTACAGTAAATAACAAAAATGTTCAAACTATTTCTACAATATGATTTGTAATAAAGCCTCGTGTTACTTCAAGAAACAAATACGTAGTATGAATCTCTGGTCTATAGTTATATGGAATCGTTTCATCAGGAAGGCAAGTTCTTTCTTGTTTATTGTATATATCTAATAATATAAGTTTAATACGCATTGAATTTTTTATTTCCAGCATCATATGATTAATAACGTGGCAATTCTTATAGAACTTGTGCAATTCTCAAATTCGTAATTGATTTTAACTTAGAGTATTGTTTAGGTTTTATGTTCTTGAAGAATAATTATTGATGAGGGCGCAAATAATCATATTTGCCAACGCGCTCTTTTTAAACCTCAATTTTCCCATCCAATCCTAATTGCTGAAGAAGTATTTAGTACAAATTTATTTTCAGTGTAAGCATTTTAGAATACTTTAATTATTATCAATATGGTAAGGGCCGATAATGTAGAAACTCTTCCTACAATGTGATTTGTAATGAAAAGTCCTCTCGCTTTAAGAACGACATGAATCTACAGTTTGCTGCATAACTTATAATAATAATAATAATAATAATAATAATAATAATAATAATAATAATAATAATAATAATAATAATCATACCTAAATATAAATCATTAAACTCGATTATGATTATAATTACAACTTCAATTTGTCTGCGTCAGTAAGAAATTGTTTAGCTTTGTCTTGACAGTAGTTATTGTCTGGCAGCTCCTAATCTTCTGAGGTAGAGAATTCCATTCACGAGGGGACGGAGACAGTGATAGAGGATGAATAGTGGGATTTTCTATGGGGAGAAATTGCTAGGATTTGGCTCTCTTGTGACCTAGTGTTTAGATTGTGTGACCTGATGTTTAGATTGTGTCTTGGGTGGTTTAGATATAGTGATCATCGAAAAGTTTTATCAGGAAGGACAGTCGTATTTTTTATTTTATATATCTTGTATTAGAAGTGTAAACCGCATTAAATTATTTTCTGCGTATTATTTGCCTGTTCTCTTATTTTCAGCACATTCTACGAGTAATTAATAATGTGGCAATTCTTATAGAAATTATGCGATATTTAATTTCGAAAGGATTACATAGTACAAAATTATTTTCATTCTAAACGTATCAAAATACTTCAATTTTCAGTAAAGCAAGGAACAACAAAATAGAAACTATACCTACAATCTGATTTTTAAAGAAGTCTCCGGCTACTTCAAGGAATTCATGGGAAATCTCCTCAATTAGCAGCCTAACATAAGGTGACCGTCGAAACATATCATTAGAATGGTCAGTTCTACCTTTTCCATTTCTTATAATTAAGATTAAAAGCTTAATTCTCAATAAATAATAAGGGTTTTTTTCCCATGCATATTCTTTAGTTTCCGGAATAATATGAACAATAATGTAGTAATTCTTATTGAACTTATTCAATATTTCATTGCGAAAGAATTATTTGCATGTGTTTTTGTTCTCAGCAAAATATGATTAATAATGTGGTAATTCTTGTAGAAATCATGTCATATCTCATTTAATTTTTGGAAGAATTATTTGCGTCTACTTTTATTTTCAGCATAATATGGTTCATAATGTAGTAATTCTTATATAACTTATGCCATATTTAATTTCGGAAGAATTATTTGTGTGCGCTTTTATTTCCAGGGTGATATGACTAATAATATGGTAATTTTATAGAACTTATGCGATATTTAATTTCGGAATAATTATTTGCATTTGTTTTTATTTCCGGCGTAATAAGATTAATGTGATAATTTTTATAGAACTTATGCGATATTCAATTTCGGAAGAATTATTTGCGTGTGTTTTTATTTCCGGCGTAATATGGTAATAAATGTGGTAATTTTTATAGAAATTATGCAATAATTAATTTCGGAATAATTATTTGCATTTGCTTTTATTTCCGGCGTAATATGATTATTAATGTGATAATTTTTATAGAATATATGCGAGATTTAATTTTGGAAGTATTATTTACGTGTGCTTTTATTTCTAGCGTAATATGATTATTTATGTGGAGATTTTTGTAGAAATGATGCAATATTTAATTTCGGAACAATTATTTACGTGTGCTTTTATTTCCGGCGTAATATGATTATTAACGTCATAATTTTTTTAGAATACATGAGATATTTAATTTCGGAAGAATTATTTACGTGTGCTTTTAATTCCGGAATAATATGATTATTAATGTGGTAATTTTTGCAAAATTTATGCAATATTTAATTTCGGAAGAATTATTTACTTGTACTTTTATTTCCGGCGTAATATGATTATTAATGTGGTATTTTTTTTAGAATTTATGCAATATTAATTTCGGAAGAATTATTTACGTGTGCTTTTATTTCCGGCGTAATATGATTATTAATGTGGAAATTTTGTAAAACTTATGCAGTATTTAATTTCGGAAGAATGATTAACGTGTGCTATTATTTCCGGCGTAATATGGTTATTTAAGTGTGCTTTTATTTCCGGGGTAATATGATTATTAATGTGGTAATTTTTGTAGAACAGATGCAATATTTAATTTCGGAAAAATTATTTACGTGTGCTTTTATTTCCGGCGTAATATGATTATTAATGTGGTAATTTTTGTAAAAGATATGTCATATTTTATTTCGGAAGAATTATTTTCGTGTGCTTTTATTTCCGGCGTAACATGATTATTAATGTGGTAATTATTGTAGAACTTATGCATTATTTAATTTCGGACGAATTATTTACGTGTGCTTCTACTTCCGGCGTAATATGATAATTATTGTGGTAATTTTTGTAGAACTTATGCAATATTTAATTTCGGAAGAATAATTTAGGTGTGCTTTTATTTCCGGCGATTTTCTTCTGTCCATATAATTTGCTGTACTTTTATTTTCAGCATAATGTAATTAATAACTTCACATTTCTTACAGAAATTGTACTTACTTAAATTCAGGAGTAATATTTAGTACATTTCTTTTCAGTGTAAGCATTTCAAAGTACATACAGAAACTCTTCAGACGTTATGATTTGTAATGAAGCATCCCTTTACTACAAGAAAGATAATACAGCATGCAGCATAACATAACATACAGATCATGGAAATGTTTCACCAGCAAGGTCGGTTCTATCTTTTTCATCTTATATACATGTATCTAAAATTAGAAACTTCAAATGTATTAAATTATAAGGTTTTATCCTATTATTATTTGTGTGTACTTTTGTTTCCAGCATAATATGATTAATAATATGGCAATTCTTATAGAACTTACGCGATATTTAATTTGGGAAAAAAGTAGCTATTTCCTGAGATATATTTCCAGTGTAAGCATTACAAAATACTTCAATTTTCAGTATAGTGAGTGACAATAATACAGAAAATCAGTAGAGTATGGGACAATGATGGAAAATTTCTTCCTATAATTTGATTGTAATGAAGCCTCGAGTTACTTGAAGAAAGACATGGCATGAATCTTCAATATGCAGCCATAATATATAGAGACCATGAAAACATTTCATACGGTAGACTAGTTCTATCTTTTTGATGTTGTGTATTTAATATTAGAAGTTTAATCGCGTTAAGTAATAAGGTTTCATTCCATGCATATTATTTACGTGTACATTTTGTTCCAGCCTAATATGATTAATAATGTGGCATTTCTTTAAAAAAACTCATGTGATATGTAATTTCTGTAGGAGTATTTCGTACAAATTTATTTCCAGTGTAAATATTTCAAAATAGTTTTATTTTCTGTACAGTAAGCGATTTAGAAAATCTTGCTACAATGTGACATGTAACGAGGCCCCGCTTTACTTCAAGAAAGGAATGGCAGGATTCCTCAATCTACATCATAACATATAGTGATTATGGAAACGCTTCATTACAAAGGCAAGTCCTATTTTTCATTTTACATATCTAAGTAGTGGAAACTACTCGAGAGATATTTGTGCATAGACAGGAAGTTGTGAAAGGCAGTGAGAGAATCATTATTAAAGAAATTCAAGTTCCTAGACTTAAATATCACGTCTAACGTGAAGTAGCTCACCATGTTAGGCAAGTAGAGCATTCCTTTATTTAAGGAGGCCTTGCCATTCATGGTACACTATAGGCTATCTTTATCTTTATGTTACATTTGTTTCGATCATAATATGATTAATAATTTGGCAATTCTTATAGAATGTCTTTGAAATTCTTATAGAACTTATGCAATATTTAATTTTTGAAGGATTATTTAGTGCAAATTAATTTTTAGAGTAACATTTCAAAATATTTCAAGTTTCAGTACATTAAGTGACGAAAATGTACAAACTACTCCTACAAGGTGATTTGTAATGAAGCTTCGAGTTACTTCAAGAAAGACATGGCATGAATCTCCAGTCTGCAGAGTAAATATATGGACCATGGAAACATTTCATCAGAAAACCTAGTTTTATATTTTTTATTGTATATATGTAATATTAGAATTTTAATTCGCTTTAAATTGTAAGGTTTTATTTTCTAATGTTATTTGCCTATAATTTTATTTTCAGTATAGTATGATTAATAACTTGGTAATTCTTACAGAACTTGTGCGATGCCTAAATTCGAGAGGAAGAGGAGTTGTTTATTCAATTGCCTCAAGACATCAGAAGTGATACGAAGAAGGCACCACGTATAAGGCAACTAGGCCAGGGGATAATGGGGTGGAGTGGCCAGTACCTTTCCCCCTCCATTGCATAAATCGGCGACACTAATCAGACTTCAGATCGGCAAAAAGTATTTAGTACAAATTTATTTTCAGTGTAAGAATTTCGAAGTACTTTAATTTTCAATATAGTAAAGGCTAATAGAAACTCTTCCTACAATGTGATGTGTATTGAAGCCTCCATTTACTTCAAGAAGGACATGGCATGAATTTTCAGTCTGTTGCATAACATATAGTGATCATGGAAACGTATCATCAGAAAGGTCAGTTCTATCTTTTTCTTTTTATATATCTAAGATCAAGTATTATTCGTATGAATTTATAAGGTTTTATTCTATGCTTATTATTTACGAGTTATTACATTTGCTTCTAGCGTAATATCAAAATTAATGTGGCAATTCTTATAGAACTATTGCGATATTTAATTTCGGAAGCAGAACTCGGTACAAATGTTTTTAATTTTTGTGATAATATTTCTAAGTACTTTGACTTTCAGTACAATAAGTGACAAAAATGCACAAACTGTTCCTACAATGTGATTTGTAATGAAGTCTCCATTTATTTCAAGAAGGAGAAAGACATGACTCCTCAGTCTACGGCATAACTGAATATAATGATCTTGGAAACGATTCAACCGAAAGGCCGGTTGTATCTTTTTATTTTATATACTTGCGATTAGAAACTTAATGCGCATTGGATTTTAAGGTTTTATTCTCTGCATATTGTCTGGGTATACAGTATAATATGATTAATAACGTGACAATTTTTATAGAACGTATGCGATATTTAATTTCGGAAGGATTATATAGTACAAATTTATTTTCAGTATAACTATAACACTATACTTCAATATTGAGTACGGTATGGATATAAATTTATCAATCTTCCTCAACTTGGTGAGGTAGCCAAAGACAAAGAATGTTAAACAGTAACATTTAAAATGACATTAAAAATGTCTTACAAGAAATTTGTTTACAAGAAACTAAAATTTGGAGTCGATAATATTTCATATAATGAAAATTTATAAAAAAAATACAGATAAAAAATAAAAATCTGTAAAACTGTAGAAACTCTTCCTACAATATCATATTTTATAATGAAGCCTTTGGTTACTTCAAGAAAGACATGGCAAGAATATCCAATCTGCAGCCTATCATATGGTTACCATGGAAACGTTTCATTATAAACAACAGTTCTATCCTTTTCATTTTATGTAGCTTATCTAAGACTATTAGTTTAATTCGTATGAAGTTATAAGGCTTTAATGCTTTAATTTGCAAAACAGCAAGGAACAATAATATACAACCTCTTCCTAAACTGTGTTTTTCAGTGAAACCTCCGGTTACTTCAAGGAGAATTTGGTTTCAACCCTCAGTCTGCAGTCGTAACACAGAAATATCATGGAAACGTTTCATCAGAAAGGTCAGTTCTATCTACCTATTTTTATATCTACTATTACAAGTTTAATTATAATTGAATTGTAAGATACTATTTTATGTATATGCCTGATTGTACCTTTATTTTAAGCATAATATAATTAATCATGTTGCAATTCTTATATAGATTATGACACGCTTAAATTCGGAAAGAGTTTTCAGTAGTACAAATTTATGTTCAGTGTAAGAATTTCAAAATGCTTTAATTTTCAGTACCACATATAATGTGGCAATTCTTATAGAACTTATGCGATATTTAATTTCGGAAGCAGAATTCAGTACAAATTTAATTTTTGTGTTAATATTTCTAACTACTTTCACTTTCAGTACAATAAATGACAAAAATGTACAAACTATTCCTACAATGTGATTTGTAATGAAGCCTCCATTTACTTCAAGAAGGAGGAAGGCATGACTCATCAGTCTACGGCATAACAATATAATGACCATAATAATTCAGAATTAGTATTGCCATTCAACGAGGGAAAGCTATAAGTTTTATGGGGACTTTTACAGAATCTAAATCACTGGAAGAAATATTTTATTTCGTGTAGAGTTGTAGACTGCTTTTCGCATCCTTTAGTTTTGTTGCTAATTTCTAGTTTGTCCCTTACCCAATTGTTTAATTTAAAATTAAATTTTATTTTGTATCAGACAGTTTGCTATGTTTGTAGATAATATTGTCCTGAATTAAAGCATTAGGTAAAATTGATAAGGGACAATAACGTAGAAACTCTTCCTACAATATGGTTTGTAATGAAGCGTCCGGTTATTTCAAGGAGGAGGATGGCTTTTAATTCTCTATGCCAGTTTGCAGCCAAGACATAGACATCTTCGAAACCTTTCATCAGAAAGGCCTGTTGCGTCTATTTAATTTTAAATCCAATATTACAAGTTTAATTCATATTAAATTATAAGTCGCTTTTTGTATGCATATTGATTTAGTGTCCTTTTTCCAGCACAACAAGATTAATAACGTGGCAATCCTTACAGATTTTGTGCGATACTTAAATTCGGGAGGAATGTTTAGTACAATTTCTCTTCCAGTGTAAGCATTTCAAATTACATTTCAATTTTCAATACAGTATGGGATAATTACGTAGAAACTCTTCCTACAATATCATTTGCAGTGAAGCCTCCATTTACTACAAGATGGACATGGCATGAATCCTCATTCTCCAGCATAACATATGGAGATCATGGAAATGTTTCATCAAAACGGTCAGTTCTATCTTTTTTTCATTTTATACATCTAATATTAGAAGTTTAAATCGTATTAAATAATATAAGGTTTTATTCTATGCATATTATTTGCGAGTACTTTTGTTTTCAGCAGAGTATTTTTAATAATATGGCAATTCTTATAGAACTTATGACATATTTTAATTTCAGAAAAAGTATTTACTGCAAATTTATTTCCAGTGTAAGCATTAAAAAATACTTCAATTTTCACTACAGTAAGTGACAATAACATAGGAAATCAGTACAGTAGGGAACAAAAATGCAGAGATAATTCCTACAATATGATTGTCATGAAGTCTCGCGTTAGGCCTACCTTAAGAACGACATGGTATGGACCTTCAGTCTGCAGCGTTACATACAATGATCATGAAAATGTTTCATCAGGTAGACCAGTTCTTTCTCTTTTAACTTAATAATAATAATAATAATAATAATAATAATGAAAATAATAATAAAAATAACAATAATTGTAATAATAATAATAATAAATATATAATATATAATAATAATATATTATTATTATTATTATTATTATTATTATTATTATTATTATTATTATTATTATTATATTAGAAGTTTGATTCCCGTTAAATTATAAAATTTGACATTTTACGCGCACATTAATTGCTTACAGCGTAATGCGACTAATAATGTGACAGTTCTTAAAAAAATAATGCGATATTTAATTTTGGAAAGAGTACTTAGTACAAATATATTTTCAGTGTCAATTTTTTAAAATACTTCTATTTATTTTCTGTACAGTAAGCGACAATAATTTAGAAAATTTTCCTACAATGTGATTTTGTAACGGAGCCCTGCTTTACCTCATGAAAGGCATGGCAGGATTCCTCAATCTGCAGCATAACATAAAATGGAAACGCTTCATCACAAAGGCAAGTTCCTTTTTTCCTTTTTCATTTTACGTATCCAAATAGAAGCTTAATTCTTACTAAATTATAAAGTTCTTTTTCTATGTTTATTATATCGGTGTACTTTTGTTTCTAGCATAATATGGTTAATAATATGGCAATTCCTATGAAACTGGTGCGATGCCTAAATTCGGAAGGATTATGTGCACAATTTTTTTTTCAGATTAAGTACTTCAAAATACTTCAATTTTTAGTACAGTAAGTAACAAAAATGTACGAACTAATTCTACAACATGATTTGTAATGAAGCGTCTCGTCACTTCAAGAAACAAATACATAATATGAATCTCTAGTCTCCAACCTTACATATAATGATATGGAAACGTTTCATCAGGAAGGCAAGTTCTTTCTTGTTTATTGTATATATCTAATAAAATAAGAATAATACGCATAAAATTATTTATTTCCAGCGATATATCATTAATAACGTGCCAATTCTTATAGAACTTGTGCAATTCTTAAATTCGTAACCGGATTTTAACTTACTTTATTGTTTAGGTTTTATGTTCTTAAGGAGTAATAGTTAAGAGCGCAAATAACCATAGTTGCCAACGCGCTCTTTTTAAACCTCATTTTTCACTCCAATCCTAATTGGGGAAGAAGTATTTAGTAGCCTACAAATTTATTTTCAGTGTAATCATTTTAAAGTACTTCAATTATCAATATGGTAAGGGCCAATAACGTAGAAACTCTTCCTACAATGTGATTTGTAATGAAAACTCCTCTTACTTCAAGAACGACATGAATACTCAGTTTGCAGCATAACTTAAACTTATCATCGAAAAGTTTCATCAGAAAGGAGAATTGTATTCTTTTGTTTTATATATCTTACACTAAAAGTGTAAACCGAATTAAATACTTTTCTGCGTATTATTTGCCTGTTCTCTTATTTTCAGCAATTTTATTATAATTAATAACGTGGCAATTCTTATAGAAATTTATTCGATATTTTATTTCGAAATGATTATGCAGTGCATTTTATTTTCATTCTAACCGTATCACATTATTTCGATTTTCAGTGTAGCAAGGAACAAAAACATAGAAGCAATTCCTACACTGTGATTTTTAATCAAGTCTCCGGTTACTTCAAGAAATTCATGGCAAGTCTCCTCAAATAGCAGCCTAACATAAGGTGAACGTCGAAACGTTTCATCAGAAAGGTAAGTCATTTCATGACTAATGGTAGAAGCTTAATTCGCATTAAATAATACGGTTTTATTCTATGCATATTCTGTGGTTGCATTTTTGTTTCCGGCATAATATGATTAATAATGTAGTAATTCTAGTAAAACATACACGAGATTTAATTTCGGGAAAATTATTTGTGTGTGGTTTCATTTCGAGCATAATATGACTAATAATGCGGTAACTTTTACAGAACTTACGAGATATTTAATTTTGGGAAAATCATTTGCATTTGCTTTCAATCTACCATAATATCATTAATAATGTTGTAATACTTATAGACATTATACAATAATTTATTGTAGAAGAATTATTTGCGTGAGCTTTCACTTCAAGCATAATATGATGAATAACGTACTAGGTCTAATTCTTACAGATATTATCACATATAAAATTTCGGGAGAATTATTTGAGTGTACTTTTATTTCCAGCTTAATATGATTATTAATGTGGTAATTGTTATTGAACTTATGCCATACCGGTATTTAATTTCGGAAGACAAACAAGCTTGTGTATTATTTCCAACTTAATACGACGAATAATGTGATAATCCTTATATTAATTATGCCATATTTAATTTCGGAAGAATTATTTGGGTGTGCTTTTATTTCCAGCATAATATGATTATAAATGTAATAATTCTTATTGAATTTATGCCATACCGGTATTCAATTTTGGAATACATATTTGCCTATGTTTTATTTCCAACATAATACGACGAATAATGCCATAATTTTTACAGCAATTATGCCATTATAATTTCGGAAGAATTATTTGCATGAGCTTCTATCTCTAGCGAAATATGATTAATAATGTGATAATTCTTATAGAACATATGCCATACTTAATATCGGAAGAATTATTTGAGGGTGCTCTTCTTTTAACGTTATATGATTATTAAATTGATGTGGTAATTGTTATAAAAATTATGAGACAGTTAATTTCATATGAATTAGTTGCGAGTGCTCCCCTATTCACGTTATATGATTAATAATGTCATAATTCTTATGCAGCAATACATGTGCGATATATAATTTCGGAAAAATAATTACGTTTACCATTTTTTCCGGCATAATATAATCTACAATACGGTAATTCCTATGCAAGAATCCGATATTTAATTTCGGAAGAATTAATTACGTGTACCATTATTTCCGGCGTAATATAATTTACAATATGGAAATAAAATTCCTATGTAAGAATCCGATAATTAATTTTGGAAGAAATAATTACGTGTACCATTATTTCCGGCATAATATAATTTACAATATGGTAATTCCTATGTAAGAATCCGATATTTGATTTTGGAAGAATTATTTGCGTGTCCATTCATTTCCATCATAATAAGATTAATAATGTGTCAATTATCATAGATGTTATGCGATATTTAATTTCGGAAGAATGATATACGTGTGCTTTCGTTTCCAGCATAATATGATTAATAATGTGGTAATTCTTGTAGAACTTATGCGATATTTATTTTGCGAAGAATTAATTGCGTTTGCTCTTATATCTATCATAATATCATTAATAATGCTGTAATTCTTATAGACATTATGCAATATTATATTTTAGAAGAATTATTTGCATGTGCTTTCATTCCAAGCCTAATACGATGAATAACGTAATAATTCTTATAGAAATTATCACATATATAATGTCGGAAGAATTACTTCAGTGCGCTTTTATTTTCAGCATAATATCATTATTAATGTGGTAATCATTATTGAACATGTGAGATACCGGTATTTAATTTCGGAATACAAAGTTGCGTGAGTTTTATTTCCAAAATAATATGACAAATAATGTGATAATTCTTGCAGTAATTATGTCATATATAATTTCGGAAAAAATTATTTCCGTGTGCTCTTATTTCCAGAATAATATGGATATTATTGTGGTAATTCTTATTTAACTTATGCCATACTGTTATTTAATTTCGAAACACTTACATGCGTGTGTTTTATATCCAATATAGTACGACGAATAACATGATAATATTTACAGTACTTATGCCATAATTAATTTCGGAAGAATTATTTGAATGTGCTTTTATTTTCAACATAATATGATTACAAATGCGATAATTAATATCGAACTTATGCCAAGCCGATATTTAATTTCGGAAGACTTAATTGTGTGTGTCTTATTCCCTACATAATATGACGAATAGTGTGATAATTCTTAGGCCTAAAGTAATTATACCACATTTAATTTCGAAAGAATTATTTGGCTGTACTTTTATAACCAGCATAATTTAATTATTAATGTGAAAATTCTTATTGAACTTAAGCAATATCAGTATTCAATTTCGGAAGACTTACTTGCCTATGCTTTATTTCCAACTCAATTCGACTAATAATGTGAAAATTCTTACAGTAATTAAGCCATATTCAATTTCGGAAGAATTATTTGCCTGTGCTTTTATTTCCAGCATAATATGAATATTAATGTGGCAATTCTTATTTAACTCATGCGATACCAGTATTTAATTTCGGAAGATTTGCTTGCGTGTGTTTCATTTCCAACATAATACGACGAATAATATTGTAATTCTTATAGTAATTATGCAATTTTTAATTTCGGAAGAATTATTTTTGTGGTTCTTTATTTAGAGCTTTATATGACAATTAATGCGGTAATTAATATTGAATTTATTCCACACCGGTATTTAATTTAGGAAGACTTACTTGCGTGTGTTTTATTACCAACATAATACGACGAATACAGAAATTATGCCATATTTAATATTGGGAGAACTATTGCATCAGCTTCTATTTGTAGCAAAATATATGGTTAATAATCTACTCATACCTGTAGAGCTTGTATGATTTTTAGTTTGGAAAAAGTTATTTGCTTGTGCTTTCATTTCCAGCATAATGTAATTAATAACGTGAAAATGTATAGAAGTTATGCGATATATAATTTCAGAAGAAATATTTGCGTTAGCTTTTATTTCCAGCATAATATGATTATTAATGTGGTAATAGTTATGGAATATATGCAATACTGGTATTTAGTTCCGGAAGACTGACTCTCGTTTTATTTAAAAAAAATACGATAAATGATTGTGTGATAATTCTTGCAGTAATTATGTCGTATTCAATTTCGGAGGAATTTTTTGAGTTGCCTTTTATTTCCAGCATAATATGATTATTAATGTGGCAATTCTTAATCAACTTATGCCGTACCCGTATTGAATTTCGAAATTGCTTGTGTTTTATTTCCAACTTAGTAAGTCGACTGGTGTGATAATTAATACAGTAATTATTCCATTTTTAATTTCCGATGATATTTTGCATGTGGTTTTATTTACAGCATAATATGAATATTCATGTGGTAACTCTTATTGAACTTATTCGATACCTGTATTAATTTCGTATGATTTGCTTCCGTGTGCTTTATTTCCAACATAATATGACAAATAAGTTGTAAATCTTACAACAATTTTGGAATAATTAACTTCCGAAAAATTATTTTCTTGTGCTTTTATTTCGAGCATAATGTGATTAATAATGCGGTAATCCTTATTGAACTTATGCCATAGCGGTATTTAATTTGGGAAGACTTAGTTGCGTGTATTTTATTTCCAACATAATACTACGAATAATATGATAATTCTTACAGTAATTATTCCATATTTAATTTCGGAAAAATTATTTGCTTGTGCTGTTATTTTGACCATAATATGATAATTAATGTGGCGATTCTTATTGAACTTATGCCATACCGGTATTTAATTTCGGAAAACTTACTTGCGGGTTTCTCATTACCAACATAATACGGCGAATATTGTGATAATTCTTACAGTAATTAAGCCATATTTAATTTCGGAAGAATTATTTGCGTGTGTCCCATTTCCAACATAATACGACGAAAATTGTGATAATTCTTACAGTAATTAAGCCATATTTAATTTAGGAAAAATTATTTGCGTGTGTCTCATTTCCAACGTAATACGACGAATATTATGATAATTCGTACAGTAATTAAGCCATATTAAATTTCGGGAGAATTATTTGCGTGTGTCTCATTTCCAACATAATACGGCGAATATTGTGATAATTCTTACAGTAATTAAGCCATATTTAATTTCGAAAGAATTATTTGCGTGTGTCTCATTTCCAACATAATACGGCGAATATTGTGATAATTCTTACAGTAATTAAGCCATATTTAATTTCGGAAGAATTATTTGCGTGTGTCTCATTTCAAACATAATACGACGAATATTGTGATAATTCTTACACTAATTAAGCCATATTTAATTTCGGAACAATTATTTGTGTGTGTCTCATTTCCAACATAATACGGCGAATATTGTGATAATTCTTACAGTAATTAAGCCATATTTAATTTCGGAAGAATTATTTGCGTCTGTCTCATTTCCAACATAATACGGCGAATATTGTGATAATTCTTACAGTAATTAAGCCATATTTAATTTCGGAAGAATTATTTGCGTGTGTCTCATTTCCAACATAATACGACGAATATTGTGATAATTCTTACACTAATTAAGCCATATTTAATTTCGGAACAATTATTTGTGTGTGTCTCATTTCCAACATAATACGGCGAATATTGTGATAATTCTTACAGTAATTAAGCCATATTTAATTTCGGAAGAATTATTTGCGTGTGTCTCATCTCCAACATAATACGGCGAATATTGTGATAATTCTTACAGTAATTAAGCCATATTTAATTTCGGAAGAATTATTTGCGTGTGTCTCATTTCCAACATAATACGACGAATATTGTGATAATTCTTACAGTATTTAAGCCATATTTAATTTCGGAACAATTATTTGTGTGTGTCTCATTTCCAACATAATACGACGAATAATGTGATAATTCTTACAGTAATTAACCCATATTTAATTTCGGATTAATTTTTTGCGTGTGCTTTTATATCCTGCATAATATGAATATTAATGTGGCAATTCTTATTGAAGTATGCGGTACCAGTATTTAATTTCGTAAGATATGCTTGCGTGTGTTTCATTTCCAATATAATACGACGAATAATGTTGTAATTCGTATAGTAATCATGCAATATTTAATTTCGAAAAAATTATTTTTGTTGTCTATATTATTTAGAGCAATATATGACTATTAATGCGGAAATTATTATTGAACTTATTCCATACCGTTATTTAATTTCGGAAGACTTACTTGCGTGTGTATTATTAGCAACATAATACGACGAATACCGTAATTAATCCATATGTAATATTGGGAGAACTATTTGTATGAGCTTCTATTTCTAGCAAAATATATGATTAATAATATGCTCATTCTTGTAGAACTAGTATGAATTTTAATTGCGAGAGATTTTTTTCCGTGTGCTTTTATTTCCAGCATAATATTATTAATAACGTGAAAATTGTATAGAATTTATGCGAAATTAAATTTCAGAAGAATTATTTGCGTTAGCTTTTATTTCCAGCATAATATGATTATTAATGTGGTAATTCTTATGGAATTTATGCAATACCGGTATTCAATTTCGGAACATTTATTTGCGTGTGATTTATTTCCATCCTAATACGAAGTGTGTTTTATATCCAACTTAATAAGTCGAATAGTGTGATAAATGGTACAGTAATTATGCCATTTTCAATTTCCGAAGATATTTTGCGTGTGCTTTTATTTACAACAAAATATTAATATTCATGTGGTAACTCTTATTGAACTCTTTCGGTACCGGTATTTAATTTAGGATGATTTGCTTCCGTGTGTTTTATTTCCAGCCTAATATGACGAATACAGTAATAATGCCATATTTAATATTGGGACAACTATTTGCATGTGTTTCTATTTCTAGCAAAATGTGTATTTAATAATCTGGTCATTCTTGTAGAACTTGTATGATTTTTAATTACGAAAGAGGTATTTTCGTGTGCTTTTATTTCCAGCATAATATTATTAATAACGTGAAAAATTGTATAGAAGATATGCGTTATTTAATTTCAGAAGAATTATTTGCGTGTGCTTTTATTTCCAGCAAAATAGAAATAAATGTGGTAATTCTTATTGGACTAAGGCGACAATTAATTTCGGAAAAATTATTTGCGTTTGCATTTATTTCAGGCATTATATAATTAATAATGAGGTAGATCGTATGTAACTATAGCATTAATTAATTTCGAGAGAATTATTCGCATATGGATTTGTTACTAGCATAGTATGATTAATAACGTTGCAAATATTACAGAATTTATATGACATTTAATATCGGAAAAATTATTTGTTTCCGCCTTTATTTCAAGCAAAATATGTTTAATAACCTGGTAATTTTTATAGAATTTTTGCGATAATAAATTTCGGAGGAATTATTTGCGTGTACCTTTACTTCCAGCACAGGAGTAATTGTTACAGTACAACTGCGACTTTCAATTTCGGAAGAGTTGCCTGCGTTTAGTTATATTTTCAGCATAATGTGATTAAAAATGTTGAAATTCTTATAGAACACATGCGATATTTTAATTTCGGAACTATTAATTACGTGTGCTTTTTTCAGCATAATATAATGAATAATGTGGAATTATTTATAGGAGTAATGACGTATTTAATTCCGGAAAAAATTATTTGAGTGTGCTTTCATTTCAGGCATAATATGATTATTAAGGTGGTAATTCTTGTCGTACTTTTGCGATAGAGGTAGGCTATTTAATTTCGGAACACTTAATAGCGTGTGTTTTATTTCTAACTTATTACGAAGAACAGTGTGATAATTCTTACAGTAATTACGACATTCTTAATTTCGTAAGAGTTATTTGCATGTGCTTTTATTTCCAGCATAATATGATAATTAATGTGGCAATCCTTATTGAACTTACTCCATACCGGTATTTAATTTCGGAAGACTTACTTGAGTGTGTTTTATAACCAACATAATACGACGAGTAATATGATAATTCTTACAGTAATTATGCCAGGTTTACATTCGGAAAAATTATTTGCTTGT
Source organism: Periplaneta americana (assembly GCF_040183065.1). Taxonomy (NCBI): domain Eukaryota; kingdom Metazoa; phylum Arthropoda; class Insecta; order Blattodea; family Blattidae; genus Periplaneta; species Periplaneta americana. The sequence goes on along the minus strand of NC_091122.1, from coordinate 108,374,463 downwards.
GCTTATATTTTCACCATAATATGACAATTAATATGGTAATTCTTATTGAACGTATGCCACACCCGTATTTAATTTCGGAAGACTTGCATGCGTGTTTTTTATTTCCAACATAATACCACGAATAATGATGTAATTCTTACATTAATTATGGCATATTTATTTTTGGTAGACTTTTTACGTGTGTTTTTCTTCCTAGCAAAATATGATTATTAATGTGATAAGTCTTATTGAATTTATGCCATCCCGATATTTAATTTTGGAAGGTTTGCTTGCGTGTGTTTCATTTCCAACATAATACGACGAATAATATGATAATTGTTACAGTAATTATGCCATATTTAATTTCGAAAGAAATATTTGCGTTAGCATTTATTTCCAGCATAATATGATTATTAATTTGGTAATAATTATGGGATATATGCTAAAATGGTATTCAATTTCGGAACCCTTATTTGCGTGTGATTTATTTCCATCTTAATACGAAGAATAATGTGATAATTCTCACAGTAATTATGCCATATTGAAGTTCTCAAGAATTATTTGGGTGTGCTTTTATAACCAGCTTAATTTATTTACTAATCTGATAAATCTTATTGAACATATGAAATACGGGTAAATAGTTCTGGAAGACTAATTTTCGTGTTTTTAATTTTCAACAATATACGATAAATAATAATGTGCTAATTCTTAAAATAATTATGTCATATTTTATTTCGGAAGAATTATTTTCTTTACATTTATTTCCATCATAATATGGTTATCAATGTGGTAATTCTTATTCAACTTATGCCCTACCCTTACTGAATTTCGAACTTGTCTGTGTCTTATTTCCAACTTAATACGTCGAATGTTGTGATAATTAGTGCAGTAATTATCCCATTTTTAATTTTCTCTGAATTTTTGCGTGTGATTTTATTTACAGCATAATATCAATTTTCATGTGGTAATTCATATTGAACTTATTCGAAACCGGTTTTTAATTTCGGATGATTTGCTTGCGTGTCTCTTATTTCCAACATAATATGACCAATAATTTCTCATTCTTACAGCAATTGTGCGATATTTAATTTCGGAAAAATTACTTTCGTGTGCTTTTATTTCGAGCATAATATGATTATTAATGCGGTAATCCTTATTGAACGTATGCCATAGCGGTATTTAATTTCGGAAGACTTATTTGCGTGTGTTTTATTTCCAACATAATATGTCGAATAATGTGATAACTCTTACAGTATTTAACCCATATTTAATATTGGGAGTACTATTTGCATGATCTTCTATTTCTAGGGAAATCTCATTAATAATGTGCTTATCCTTGTAGAACATAAATGATTTTTAATTTCGAAAGTGTTAATTGCGTGTGCTTTTATTTCTAGAATAATGTTACTTCTAACCTGAAAATTGTATAGCAGTTATGCGATATTACATTTCGTAAGAATTATTTCCGTGTGCTTTTTATTTCCAGCATAATATGAAAAAATGTGGTAGTTCTCATTGGTCTACGGCGATAATTAATTTCGGAAGTATTATTTTCGTGTGCCTTAACTTCAAGCACAGTGGTAATTTTTATAGTCCATCTGCGACTTTCATTTTCGGAAGAGTTACCTGCGTCTAGTTTTATTTTCAGCATTGTGTGATTAAAATTCTAGAAATTCTTATAGAACACTTGCGATATTATAATTTCGGAACTATCATTTACGTGTGTTTTTTATCAGCATAACACGATGAATAATGTGGAATTATTTACATAAAGTATGACGTATTTATTTCTGGAAAAAATTATTTGTGTGTGCTTGTATTTCTAGGATAATATCATTATTAAGGTGGTAATTCTTGTTGTACTTGTGCGATACAGGTATTTAATCTCGGAACAATTATTAGCGTGTGTTTTCTTTTTAAATATAATACCACGAACAATGTGATAATTCTTACAGTAATTACGACATATTTAATTTCCCTAAGACTTATTTGCGTGCGCTTTTATGTGCAGCATAATATGAATATTAATGTGGTAATTCTTATTGAACTTATGCGATACCGGAATTTAATTCGGAAGACTAATTTTTATGTGTTTTATTTCGAACATAATAGTCCAAAAATGTGATAATTCTTACAGTAATTATGTGAAATTCAATTTGGAATAAATTATTTGCATGTGCATTTATTTCAAGCAAAATATGATTATTAATTCGGTAATTCTTATTGATATTATGCCACACCAATATTTAATTTTGCCAGACTTGCCTGCGTGTGTTTTGTTTCCAATATAATACGACGAATAATGATGTAATTCGTACAGTAATTAGGACATATTCAATTTCGGAAAAATTATTTAAGTGTGCTTTTATTTCCAGCATAATATGGTTATTAATGTGATAATAGTTATTTGAATTTATGCCATACCAATATTTAATTTCGGAAGACTTGCGTGTGTTTTATATGTAACATAATGCGACGAATAATGTGATAATTCTTACAGTAATTATGCCATATTTAATTTTCGGAATATTTATTTTCGTGTGCTTTCATTTTCGGCATAATATGATAATTAATGTGGTAATTCTTATTGACCATATGCAATACCGGTGTTGAATTTCTGGAGACTTACTTGCGTGTGTTTTATTATCAATACAATACGACTAATACAGTATTTATGCCGTATTTAATATAGGGAGATCCATTTTCATGAACTACTTTTACTAGCAAAATATATGATTAATAATCTGCTCATTCTTGTAGTACTTGTATGATTTTTAATTTGGAAAGAGTTATTTGCGTGTGCTTTTATTTCCAGCATACTATTATTAATAACGTGAAAATTTTATAGGAGTTATGCGATATTAAATTTCGGAAGAATTATTTGCGTTAGCTTTTATTTACAGCATAATATGATTGTTAATGTGGTAATTGTTATGGAATTTATGCCACACCGGTATTCAAATTCGGAACACTTATTTGCCTGTGATTTATTTCCATCTTTTTACGAAGTATATTGTGATACTTCTTACAGTAATTATGCTATATTTGTTTTCTGAAAAATTATTTGTTTATGCTTTTATAACCAGCATAATTTAATTAGTAATATGATAATTCTTATTGAACATATGCCATACCAGTATTTAGTATCGGAAGGCTAACTTTGGTGTGATTTATTTCCAACAAAATACGATAATTAATAATGTGATAATTCTTACATTAATAATGTTATATTTAATTTTGTAGGAATTATTTGCGTTGCCTTTTATTTCCAGCATAATATGATTATTAGTATGGCAATTCTTATTCAACTTATGCCCTAACCGTATTGAATTTCGAACTTGCGTGTGTTTTATTTCCAACTTAATTAGTCGAATTTTGAGAAAATTAGTACAGTAATTATGCCATTTTTAATTAACGATGATTTTTTCCGTGTGCTTTTATTTACAGCATAATTTGTATATTCATGTGGTAACTCTTATTCAACTTATTCGATACCGGTAATTAATTTCGGATGATTTCCTTCCGTGAGTTTTTTTCCAACATAATATGAAAAATAAGTTGTAAATCTTACAAAAATTATGCAATATTTAAGTTCCGAAAAATTATTTTCGTGTGCTTTTATTTCGAGCATAATATCAATATTAATAATGCGGTAATCCTTATTGAACTTATGCCATAGCGGTATTAATTTGGGAAGACTTAGTTGCGTGTGTTTTATTTCCAACATACTACGAATAATATGATAATTCTTACAGTAATTATGCCATACTTCATTTCGGAAAAATTATTTGCTTGTGCTGTTATTTTCACCATAATATGATAATTATTGTGGTAATTCTTATTGAACTTATGACAAAGCGGTATTTAATTTCGGAAGACTTGCTTGCTTGTGTTTTTATGTTTTATAACCAACATAATACGACGTGTAGTATCATAATTCTTACAGTAATTATACCATGTTTATTTTCGGAAAAATTATTTGCTTGAGCTTATATTTTCACCATAATATCGTCGCTTAAGAACCAATACCGCGTAACTGACAAAATGTAAATTTTACAGGAGAAGGAAAACACCGAATAAAAACCATAAAAATAATGCAATAGTCTTAAAAAGTGGTGTATGGCTATGAAATAGCATAACTAACTTGTAACCAAGTGAAAATGGATGATCATGGCCGTACACATTTGGCCATGTCACTTACGCGGTATTGGAACTCTGCCGTTGACTACATTTTGTTAGTTACGCGGTATTGTGAGACAACTTTATCAGCTTCAGGACACATGTTGACAGCATTTTCTTTGCGTGAAAACTGCCTACTGGAAATATTATTCGTACTCTTGTATGTGTCAATGTGTTATCTGAATTGTTGTCCTACCATCTGACTTGAGGTCAAGGTCGGTAGGCTGTAGCTTGAATCAGCACTAGATTACGTTCCAGACAATGATTGCTGCATTCTTAGTCAATCAAATGCTGAAACTGGGAAAAAGGAAAAAGAAGACGCAGTTCAATGTTTATTGTTATAATAATAATAATAATAATAATAATAATAATAATAATAATAATAATAATAATAATAATAATAATAATAATAATAATAATAATGACAATCTGATACCAGGTACTTTATTTTCACACTACGTATTTGAATATATAAGTAGAATTGTTACTAAAACGTTGCTGACAAATATAATAATAATAATAATAATAATAATAATAATAATAATAATAATAATAATAATAATAATAATAATAATAATAATTATTATTATTATTATTATTATTATTATTATTATTATTATTATTATTATTATTATTATTATTATTGACAATGGACTTGAGTGACTTGCGAATAATGAAAAGAAAATCATATAAAAATATAATAATGATGATAATTCGTTAAACACAATAAAGAAATAATTATAGGCCTATGCTGAAATCACAAGAAGTAATCCTTGAGTAACCCTAGTGTGGAATACTATCATAAAAACTATGGCACAATCGGTTCTATATACAATAATGTGACGGTAATTTAGGCAGACTACTAATGCTCTTTTTTCTGTGCTTTTGCGCTAGAACATGACTTTTTTTTTACTGAAGGGATGGCATCAGTACTATCAGGTAACCAATATCGCACAGCTCATTCTTTAATTCTCAATGTACACAGAAACATATTTTTGCAAACCTGAATTTTTTTCTCATCAACTTTTAGGTTGTAGACAAATGTTCTCTTTCTTCTTGATTCAGAATTTTTACTGCCAGGTCTTTTCGTAGGAGTGAAATCCACAAGATTTCATACGTAAACGGTCCTCTGTTCCCAAGTCAAAATTTTCCAGAATGCCTGAAAGATGTGTCTTCTCTCATTAGAAATTAAATTACATCCCCTTACTTTCGAATTTTGGCACATTTTATAACTACACTCTAGCCCCAAATTCCTTGCATCTCTTTCCGTATCATGTGTCACTTTGCCATCTTTCGATCTCTTGTAACTAAGATAAGCTTCCTCTTCCATTCTAAGTTTTCTATTTTTCATTTTCTTCCACTTACCCTTTTGTGGTTTTGAACTTCTTTCTCTTTTCTGTCAAATTTCCATGAAACGCTTGTAGATTCTTCTCTTTATTTTTTTCTGACGAATGTAAAGATGTAGAATAAGTAGGACTCACGAATTCTTCGAGGTCGTCTACATCTGAAGACGCATCCGAAATTTGGTGTAGATCCTTCATTGACGGGATATTGTCTTCAGTTTCTGTCCTATCCTATTTCTAGCGGTATTATTTTAATAATGTTGCTTTAAATCATACCAGACTGCATAATACGATCATAACCTTACCGGTAACACTGGATGGACAATGCCTGATCTGCAGCAGCCCATTTTCAGAAGGACGGTTTTCTTTTGCATTTGAATTATCAGGCAGTACACCTACGAGTAAGATGAGATTACTAGTGTTTATAAATGTGATATAAATGGACTAAAAACATGTGCAGTAATATTATCATCAATTTACATCTTCCTCATACCGGAGGAAATGGAAGGAACCAAGCTCAGCACCACTGAATGTAGCACAAATTATTTTAGCGGCCCATTCACGATTATTTATATTAAGTACTTAAATTAAGTTTGCTGTTATGATTCCGTAACTGAAGAAAAATAAACGTTTAATAACTGTGATATTTCTTATGCCATACCTTCGTTAATGTTCACAGAAGTTTCTCCCGTTTTGAATGCAGAACATAGCACAGATAGGATTTCGTTCTCGCTAAACTGACCGTCGTCTGATTCATTATCCATTTCTTTTCTTGTATCTGTGGGCCTATATAATAATAAAACAATAAGTTTAGCCTACTATACTTCAGTGAATGAACTTGCAATAAGATTCTGCGGGAATTCAGCTCAACTAACATTCAATTGACATTAGTGAAATAATTCTATTATATTTACCTTTTAAATAATTAAAACTGAACACTTCTTTAATCTTCTCAGAATATTACACACTGTTGATACAATTTTACAAGCCAGTAACAAGAACCAGCTTCCGTACTGAGGGCGCGCAGGGAGTAGACATAATAAGCTTATGTGTTGTCAGAACGCGGTATTTCCTACAGACTTGTCGTGACTTCAGATACGCGGTATTGTACCCCCCACCTTCGCACGCAGGCCATTCATGCAATCAAATTTCCGCGCTTGTCAATGCATGCAGATGACAGTGGAGGTGTCATCTGCGCAAAAAAACAGTTTTGACCAAAATGTCAGTTACGCGGTATTGTTTCTTAAGCGACGATATGATAATTAATGCGGTAATGCTTATTGCACTTATGCCACAGCCGTATTTAAATTCGGAAGACTTGCTTGCGTGTGATTGATTTCCCACATAATATGACGAACAGTGTGATAACTCTTACAGTACTTACGACATATTTATTTTCCGTAAGAGTTATTTGCGTGTACGTTTATGTGCAGCATAATATGAATATTAATGAGCTAATCCTTATTGAACTTATGCAATACCGGAATTTAATTTGGAAAACTTACTTGCATGTGTTTTATTTCCAACAAAATACGTCCAATAATGTGATAATTCTTTCAGTAATTATGTGAAATTCAATTTCGAAAGAATTATTTGATTGTGCATTTATTTCCAGCATAATATGTTTATTAATTTGTTAATTCTTAATGATATTATGCCACAGCAGTATTTAATTTCGGAAGACTAACTTGCGTGTCTATTTCCGATGTATTATATTCAATAATCTGATAATTTTTACAGTAATTATGTGCAATTCAATTTGGAAAGTATTATTTGCGTGTGCATTTATTTCAAGCAAAATATGATTATGAATTTGGTAACTCTTATTGATATTATGCCACACCAGTAATTATTTTCGGAATTCTTAATTGCATGTGTTTTATTTCCAAATATAATACGACAAATAATGATGTAATTCTTACATTAATTATGGCATATTTAATTTTGGAAGAATTGTTTAAGTATGCTTTTATTTCTAGCATACTATATTTATTAATGTGAAATTATTATTGAATTTATGCCCTACCGATATTTAATTTTGTAAGGTTTACTTGCGTGTGTTTCATTTCCAATATAATACGACGAATAATATCATAATTGTTACAGTAATTATATCATGTTTAATTTCGAAAGAATTATTTGCGTTAGCTATTATTTCCAGCATAATATGATTATTAATGGTAATAGGTATGGAATATATGCCATACTGGAATTAAATTTCGGAACACTTATTTGCGTGTGATTTATTTGCATCTTAATACGAAGGGTAATGTGATAATTCTCACAGTACTTATGCCGTATTGAAGTTCTCAGGAATTATCTGGTTGTGCTTTTATAACCAGCATAATTTAGTTACTAATCTGATAAATCTTATTGAACGTATGAAATACCAGTATATAGTTCTGGAAGACTAACTTTCGTGTTTTATATTTCCAACAAAATACGATAAATAACAATGTGATAATTCTTATAGTAATTATGTCATATTTTATTTCGGAAGAATTGTTTGCGTTACCATTTATTTCCAGCATAATATTATTGTTAATGTGGTAATTCTTATTCAACTTATGCCCTACACTTACTGAATTTCTAAATTGTCTGTGTTTTATTTCCAACTTAATACGTCGAATAATGTGATAATTAGTAGAGTTATTATGCCATTTTTAATTACCGATTAATTTTTGCGTCTGCTTTTATTTACAGCATAATATGAAATTTCATGTGGTAATTCATATTGAACATATTCGATACCGGTATTTAATTTCGGATGATTTGCTTGCGTGTGTTTTATTTCCAACATAATATGGCCAATAAAATGTAATTCTTACAGCAATTTTGCGATATTTAATTTCGGAAAAATTATTGTCGTGTGCTTTTATTTCCAGCATAATATGATTATTAATGCGGTAATCCTTATTGAATTTATGCCATAGCGGTTTTTTATTT